>NC_056735.1:353878647-353926147 GCF_019279795.1 Protopterus annectens | reverse complement strand
GAGGCCTAAGGAGCCAAGCCCCTTTAAGGAAAGCCTTACAAAGTTTGTGAGACATCAATGAAGGTTCAAATGAAGCATGAAAATTAGAGATCGCCGCTAGCTGAACCTTAATGGTAGAAACTGAAGAGCCCGACTGAAAAAGGGAGGCCAGAAAATTCAGAACCTCCGATACTGGTGCAGTGAGAGGATCTATACCCCGTTCTTGAGCCCAGAAGGCAAACCTTTCCATTTACTGGAATAAAGTTTGATGGTGGAAGGTTTATGAGAAGAAGACAGTATGTGGACCACGTCCGCGAAAGAGCATTGTCTCGACTAAGGATGGAAGTGGAGTAACCATGCTGCCAACTTCAGGGACCTGAGAGACGGATGAAGCCGCCCTGACTGATGAGTCAACAGGTCTGGCACCGATCCAGAAACCATGGACCTTCTATCGCATGCCTCTGTAGGAAAGGAAACCAAACTTGACGAGGCCAGTGCGGGCAATCAAAATCATCTCGCCTCCATGTAAATGGCCTTCTGTATCACCCTCGGTAGGAGGGGAACGGAGGAAGGCGAGAGAAGACCGGGGCCAAATGTGAGTCAGAGCTGCCCCTGGGAATCTGTCCCTGAGAAGGGAACAGTGTGAAGAACTCTCTGCATTTCGCATTGTGAGGGCTGGCAAACAGGTCGCAGCAAGGAAGGCCCCATCTGTCAAGATTTTGCAGCTATACCCTGGTTGAGGGACCACTGGGGTAAAAGAATGGTCCTGCTTAATCTGTCCGCAATCACATTGGACTTCCCGGTATGTGCTGCCATTAGAAAGCGGTTGGTAGCTACCGCCCAGTGCCAAAGTCTCATGGCTTCTCTGCATAGTGGGTAAGACCTGGTTCCACCTTGCTTGTTTATGTACCACACCACCGACATGTTGTCGGATAGGATAGTAATCGGGCCCTGTGGGAGAGCGTGATGGAGAGCTTGAGTACCAATAGTACCACTCTCATCTCCAGGACATTGATATGCAAATGCGTTTCCTGGATCTGCCATGTGCCTTGGACCGACCTGTCCAGGTAATGACCCCCCCCCACCCTACCTGGGAGGCGTCCGTAGTCAGTGGCAACGGGACGTTGAGGTATAAAGGGTCGCCCCTGGTCGAGATTTGATTGGAGAAGCCACCAATGCAGATCTCGACGGCAACTTTCCGTGATTATGATTAAGTGGTTCAAGGGAAGTTCCTGATAAGACCATTGAACAGACAGTAGCCATTGTAAAATTCGCATGTGAAGTCTGGCCAAGGGAACTAAAAGTATGGTCGACACCATCGAGCCCAACAGTTGTAGGATCCGATGGGCCGGGGCTCTTAGTAGGGGAAGACAGGATTTGACTTGATCTTGTAGGACCTGAATTCTTGCTGCCAGTAAAAAGGCGCGCATTCTTTTTGTGTCTAAGTCTGCGCCTATGAAAGTAATACGCTGAGATGGCTGTAGTACAGATTTTTGCAAATTGAACGTGATCCCCAAGAAACGCCCAAGGTGAACGTGGCTCTGAGCGCTTGGAGTAGTAGATGCTCGGACGTGGCACTAAGGAGCCACTCGCCTAGATAAGGAAACACCTGGAATCCCAGACTTCTCAGGTGAGCAGTTACCACTGCCATACACTTGGTGAACACCCTGGGGGCTGTGGTGAGACCAAAGGGCAGTGCTCGGAATTGGAAATGACTGACTCCGAGGCGGAAGCGTAAATGTCTCCTGGACTCTTGAGCTATGGGAATGTGATAGTAAGCGTCCTGGAGATCTATGGAGCACATCCATGCATCTTTTTCCAGCAAAGGAAGAATAGATTGAAGAGTGACCATTCGGAATTTGGACTTCTTTACGAAACGATTCAATGAACTGAGGTCCAAAATGGGCCTGAAGTCCCCTGTCTTTTTTGGTACCAAAAATAATCTTGAGTAAGTTCCTGATCCGATCTGGTCGATGGGGACTAGCAGCTTTGAAACCTCTAATGCTGCCTGATCCCGCTGACTGGGTGGTACGTCCGGGATTTCCCTTAAAGAAAGGGGGGGTTTGTTGAAGGGGATGATATAACCTCCGGTAATAATGTGAAGCACCCACTGATCGCTTGTTATGGATTCCCAAGCTTGTGGGTGCGCCGCAAAATGACCCCCGACTGGCTCCGGAGTTGCACAGTCGGGCAACAACTCAGGGACGCTGGTTGTATGAAGAACCACGAAAGGAATCGCGGTCTCCAGAGTTACGGGGGCCTCTGCCACCTCTGGGGCGGCGTCTTCCAAAATTCCCCGCCTCTGGAGGGGGAATCACTGGGTGGAGTAGGGAAAGACTTCTGAGATTTTCTAAACCACATTTTCCCTCCTCTCCGAGCCTTGGGGTAAGGCCTAGAAGGAGCGGAAAATCGGGCCCCAACGGCAGTCAAAGTCTTGCCCTCCTGCTCGCACCGAGTTAGTGTGTCCTTCACCTTGGGTCCAAACAAAGATGACCCATCAAAGGGGGCGTCGGCGAAGGAAGACTTGAAGGCCTCCGCGAACGAACACAAGCGTAACCAGGCTTGTCTCCTGAGGGCAACACCTGTTCCCGCTGCTCTATTTCCGCCTTCGGCCGCATATGAAATGAGCCTCATGGACGAGTTAACAATAGAAAAGAGGGTAGTCATCTGTGTGCCAACAGTCGGGGCCAGCGCCTCAGGTAGGTTACCAACAAGAGAGTCATTTAGATCTTTGAGAAGATCCCTTTGGAGCCTCGTAAAATGACATAAGTAGTTCAGCGACCGTAAGGCAAAGGCCGCTGAAGACATGGTACGCCTGCACCTATCCATACTCCTAGAATCCTTATTAGGAGGATGAACAGACGTCGAAGCCTCTGCCACGTCCTGCTGTGTGGCAGAAGCCACCACCAAAGCATCTACAGGCACACCCTTTGTGAGAAACTCCTCCTGGGGCTGACAAAATTTATTGGGCCTCGAGGCACCGGTTCCACAGAATCAGGGTGTTCCCACCCTTCGAGAAACCAAATCAAGGAGTTCATCAAGGGCGGAGACACCCAGGAGGTGGAAGGCTGGGCCCCAAAGGCCTTGAGGAAGACTGACTCCTCAGCTGAAGGGGTTTTGGCTTGCCAGTCACCTCTCTGTCTCAGAATCTCCAAGATATCTGAGAAGGAGATATCATCCGGTTGATTTGGGGACCCTTCTGCGCCATCGAGGTCAGTATCCAATGTAATAGACTCATCTTGGGAGTCTACGTGCTTCTCTTACACAATTTCTTCCGGGGTTCGTCCGGCAGTTTCGGACGGACCACCCGAAGAAGGGAACCCCCGATGGGGGTATCCTCAGGCCCTGGGGCCCCGCTGCCGGGAGCTGCAACACAACAGAGGCACCAGTCTCCAAATCTAGGGACGGTGAGGTAGAATCTTGCTGAACCGCAAAGGCATGGCTAGCGCTCCTCATGGCCTCAAAGGCCGGACCTCCAGAATCCAAGGAGGTCACTGGTCTAGAGGCCACGATGGCACTGGGAATTCCAGCAGCCGATGCTCCGAGAGGAAGACTAGGCACCAAGCACCCAATCCCAAAGTGTTCCCTCGGCCCGGCTGAAGAGGTCGCAGTACCAAACCCTGAACCGAGGACAGGGTAGGAAGCACAGTCGGAACCGAGAGACCTCGAAGGGGTCTCTGCTCCGACCGTATGGCTCCGCTTTGCTCCACCACCACCGACTCCAATGGCTCCGAGGAGGTTGGAGGAGGAATCGAATGTGTTGGAGGGGGGATCGGCTCCGAAGCTAACTGTGCTGGAACCGAGACCAATTTAGTAAACACTGGAGATTGGAATAGCCTCTGTAAAACCCTATCCAGGTCTGAATCTGAAAGTCTCGATGATTTAGAGGAGGTAGACAATCGAGAAGACTTTCCTCTCGGCCCGAGAGAAGGGGACCGCCCGACGGCTCCAATGCTATCGGCGCCGACTCCACCACAGCATGGACCACCATCGGCACCGAAGGAGCCTTCTTCGGAGCCGAGGGGGAAGAGTCTGAGCTGCCCACTTCCACCGCCCAAGCCATTGGAACCGATGGAGGTGATTCACCTCTCGATACTCCAACTTGCGGCTCCAAGGCAATGGAGCCGAGGTAGGAGGTATCGAGGCAGACCTTCACCCTCGGCCCCAAGTCAGTGGAGCCGAGGAAGAAGAGGTCAATTTTGTCTTTTAGAAGTCGGTTCGACGGACTTGTCGGAGCCGACGATCTTTTCTTTTTGGAAGCAACAGGTAGATCTAAGGCTTCCTCAAAAGAAGGTTTGATAAGCCCTTTCAATATTAATTTGTTCTTGCGTTCTTGAAGAACTCTAGATGAGAACGCATGACAGACGCTACAAGTCTCTTGCAGATGTTTCGGCCCCAAACAATAAACACATACTGAATGACTGTCTGTAATGGACATTTTATATTTGCACCGAGTGCATTTTTTAAAACCTGACTTTTGTTCCTTAGACATGATACAGGCCACAACAAGAACAAACTCTAAGGAAATCTTACTCTACCACAACAAGTATAGCACTATACACAAATTGCGCCAACTGAAAAGCGCGAGACACACTGGCGCGAGTACTGGTGAAAGTTTACCTCACAACAATTTGAAACAAATTAAACGGCCCAAAGCCCTCTAATTTAAACGGGCTTTGCCCAAAAAACAACTAACTAAAGTTAATAAAAACTAATAGCACTCAAAGGTAGGGCAAAGGCCCTCTAACTTAAACGGGCCTTACCCGACTGAACAAATAAATTTTTTGGAAACAAGCACTCAACAAAAAAACAATAAGAAATAGTAAGAAATAGCTGTTAAAACAGCTGTTTGGTTAATATAGACAAAAATTCCCTAGGTCAAGGACAAATAAGGTAAAAAGAACCAATTAGCTCCAGCCAAGTCGAGACCACGTCCAGCTTGTTAAGCGGCAAACGAGATCTGGGGAAGCAGGTGTAGTGCATCCTGGGATAGGGAGTAGCCCAGCCAATGAGAGACTTCGTGCTAGTGTATTAGTTGCCGAGTCGGAGCCGATCCAACCCATCTGTTGTGAATGTAGGCGAGATAGGATCCCATTACATCCTAGGTTACTGACAGCACATACACACGCAAAACTGCTTCTGGGCAATTGGTCTACCTGGTAATACATTTTAAGTCAACTCATAAAAACATTTCAGTCCACTTAATGAAACATGCTTACCTCACTGTTTTTGTTTAATGAGTTCAAGGAACTTGTTTTCAAAATAGAATTATCTTGGAACATACGATTTTTTATCTGCTGCAATGTTACTGGAAGATCCTGAAAAACTGTATTTGCTTTTCCCACCATATACAAGCGCTGTAAAGTAAATTAAAATGTATTTTAATAATATCTTTACATTTCAAAATAAACTAGATTGCAGGAAACGTTTCTTCAGCCTATGCATGCAAATAAATAATAAATAACTCCGTAGCTTACAAAGCAATGGTGTGCAGGCTAAAGAATCATTTTCCTCCTCAGGTAAGGTAACTGCACTAAAACAGCCAACAGCCAATATGACTCAAGTCCGTGCTTAATTGTATATCTTATGGTTATTTGAAATTCCAGACAACAATATTGGCTGTACACTTAAATATGTTACATTGCATGTTTTACTGGCCTCGTTCTGTAGAGAAGGTTTCTCCTGGTGCAACTTGTATACTGTGTCAGGCACTGATGACTCCTCTAAGACACCATTTTGAGTTAAGGACCACCTGCATGAACAGCCCCTTCCACATAAAGCTGAAAGACGCATCTTATTGTGACTAGTTGTTTAGGTAATTTTACCCATTAATTAGGAATGGTTTGTGTTTGCTCGTCCGTAATTTCATTTACATAATTGCAGTGAGGTCATTCCTACATCCCCCTTGCATTTTTAGTACCTTCGCCTACATATCAGGATACAAAATATATAGTACCTTGCAACTTCTAACCCCCCTTTCCCTTTTGGGCTCTACATTTCTTTCCATTTCCAGCTTCCCCACACTAAATCTCATGCCTCTCCTTCCCTTGTTTTCTTTCTCCTTTCAAAAGCAAATTCTGATTTTTGTTTTATAATGGATTCAGGCTTTGTCGATTTTCATTCTCTGATAATGTTTCACTTGTGGTTAAAATGTCCTGAACAAGACATACATAAATTTCTATCAGCTTGCTACACACAATTCATATACTTGTCCACATGCACCCCCCTCCCCTCTATCTTGCTCCTAAATCTAGGGACATTAACTGCACACACGGGCAAACCTGATTCTGGACCAGTGGTTTGTCTGATACTATTTTCTTGTATGGCAATGTATCCCAGTACATTTCTCTAGCAGCTTTACAGCTTGATCACTACTTTTCTTTTGCCAGAGTCCTCTTTCTTTCTTTCCTTAGCTTTCCTGTTGACACATACGTGTCAATTTCTGCTGCAGTGAACATGAGAACACTGATGGTCTAGCTGTTCGGAATGGTATACAGTGGTCTATTTGAAGCACCTGCTTTTACTTTATTATCTGCAATAGTCAGACTCTGAAATCCTCTTAAGCCCTTACTGATAATGGCCATGTCACACTGCCCTGGTTCTGTAGGAACAGCTTCTCCTGCTGTGACTCTGTGTATTATGATGTTTACTGTTCAAGCCTTAGTCTTGCAGACCAATGATTGTAAGACATACTGGGTGACTGATTATTACCTAGTGTAGAGGTCTCCCTGATAACATTTCAGCAACTATAAAAAAAAGTAAGAAACTGTATCTTCAGAGATTCACGTAAAAACATGTCATGCTCAAATTATGGTCTGTGCTGTGACGATAATGAATGCTATTCTGCACACACAGTTACTGGTTATATTCTACAGCTACATCAAATCATTGAGTTTGTGCCTCTCTCGGGTTATATTGGTTATGGTTTGTTAAAATAATAACATATCCTTTTTGTAAAACAAATATTCTAGTTAAAAAACCCTTGAAGGTAACTTACACAAATTTCCCTCCAAGTTATAAACACAACCGATATGCTTGTCAACACACACCCCTCCCCAATGTCTAGGTTGGCATCACTGTACATTTCTCTGGTCCCTTTGTAGGTGCAAAACTACTTTTCATTGAGATATTTCCCTTTTTCCACTTAAATTCCTGCACTTAGCTTAGTTGGTGGCACTGCAGTTACTGCCAATTTTTACTACAGTGCTCATGCACGCACTGACCGGTTCCCACACCTGCAACACTGAGCCAGCTTTGTTGCCCTCCAACCCCCATTTCCCCCATGTACTAGCGATTCACTACCTTTAAAACTATCTTGCTCTTCACAGTCTATTCAACAGCTTTTCCTCTTCTTTGTCTAATTTATGACATTTGTGACCATCAAACACTATGAACAAAAATATACCAAATGACATCACCAACTCCTAGAACATTACTAACATTGCTATAGTTGTCCACCATGAGTCATAGGCTTACACTGCAATCCACATCACTGCCCTACAACTTTTCCTGCAATTTTATAACTATCTAAGCAAGGCATGTGACCATTCTCGTGTCAGGTAGATTACCTTTTCCCACTTTCCACTCACAACCTGATGTCCTACACACAATTTATTCTCACTTTAAAAAGTTATTCACACGTAAACCCTCCAAAGTCTACACTTTTCTACTAGACCAGCTGGATTAAAAACCTACACATGCCTCGACAACCGCAGCAGGGCTAGCCACCGAACAACATGAAGACTGGCTCTAGATGATGGTCACTGCTGATGTACAGGAATACATACAGAAAGTGAAACCAGACTGCATCTATCAGCAGAATCCTATCACTGGAATAATTTTACCATAACTGGGTTCCAGTTCCTGTTATCTCGCTGTTTACTTTTGGATTTTGTCTACCCCTACCACATGTGCTAAAATGGGGAAAAAGGGGTTGTGAATGGATGGATTATACATTTATGACTGCACACACTTTTAAGGAAATATTTATACCACTACCTCATTCCACAGACTTCAAGTATTCCCATTTCTTTCCTATCTTCCACACACAAACAACCTGCATACAACTTACATAAACCTTGCAAACTCTACACATTACTCTAGACTATTTTAAAAAGTAACATCTAACACCATTTAAAAGACTATTCACACAGACTTCTTTTTCAATTTCTTACTGTGCAGTTTCACCCCACTTTTCTCAACAAATCTGCTGACTTTCCGCCTGTCAACTTCAATCACTCTTAAAAGTTTTCTGCACTTCACTCCAACTTGCTACTCTTTTTTTTCACCTACACGGATCACAATGTAGGTTTCACCAGTCTTTCATCTCCTTCCCAATAATTCTTTCAGTTCCAAAACACTCACACACTCCCTCAGTACCTCAATGCCCTCAAAAAAAATCAGAGATTTCACCAGCTGTCAGTCCTCTCCCTCCTTTACAATACTCGTTTCGTCCAGCTTTCCCTCATCTAACCCAATCACGCTCATCTCACCCAATCACTATCCTTTTCTCTACACAATTTCTGTGTCAAAGATAACTGATCTAAATTTTTAACCAAGTTCAAACCTGATATTTTCCTTCTCCTAATGGACAATAATCAACCTAACCTTGCCTCCCTCTCCGCTTTTAACTATCCTAAAAACTATCAGGCACAAATTACACCTACTTAATGTTTTCTTATTCTCTTATCTCTGGACTTCACTGAACTCGGTAACTCTTGGCTTAAAAATGCTACCGCAAACTTCTTCACTTTTTTCAAGGATATTATTGCATATTAGACTCGAGATGTAGCAAAAGGAAGAATGGTTGTAGGAGGAAGTCTTCTATTTTTTTACATCTCACCTTAACTAAATAACTTGGAGACCAAACAGACTATGGATTCTAACCCGAAATGGCTCCTAACCCGAAATGGCTCCTGATAAAGATACCCCCAATTAATAAGGATCTTAGCACAGTGCTGGTGACTTCAATCTGATCTTCTTTGGTCCACTTTCAAAAGACATTTAAGCATCTTGATAATCTTGGCCTTGTATAACTTACACTGGAACCACCACCCCCCACCCCCCATGGTAGTTTACTGGCAAGACCTCTGTCTCAGAGATCCATGTCTCAGGTTCATTCCTAACATTTTAACACTGTACAGAGTTTTGCATGCTCTCCCAGTGTCTGCATGGATTTTTTTTCTCTGGTTTCCTTCCACTTTTCAGAAACATGGTGTTTGACTAGCTTCATCATATTGTCCACATACAATACTGTGCAGAAGCAACTGTATTCACCTTTGCTCTGGTGCGATCAGCTGTTTAATAAATTAAACGTCGTGTTTCATTCCAAACACAACCAAACAAACCACACATCTAAATACAAATGAAAAATGTATGACTGGTTTCATTCGGAATACAGAAATGCTTTTGCTCCATGTCCAAAACAGTGATATACATCAGTAATCTTGCATTAGGGCCCATACTAGGGCTAAACTGTTCATGCAGTTGTCTGTGTTCTGATAATGCCCTGTATTCACCTCTTTGCACATCTGTTTAATATACATTTACAGAAGTATGGACATATTAAAAGTTATAAACAAAATTTGCAAAACACTGAACAACTCTCAAAACATAACAGAGGGTACCAGGTATCTGGTGCAGCTCTTCATTTTGATACTAGGACTCATACCGCCATACAACAACTTATACCTCATAACACATTCATATACTGAAGCAGCTACATTATTAAGCTGCATAACTGGTGTTATAAATAATTAGTTTAACAGGTTTGATTGGGGATTCATATACCACAATAGTATTTGGACTATGAATCTTACAAAAAAAAAAAAAAAAGACAATTTCTGATAATCCTGGTAGCTAAAGAGAACATAATATTAGTCTTGCCTTAATGACTTGGTTCACCTTAGGACATCACCACAGTAAGCTAACCTAATGAATTAAAATGCTCTGGGTAAAGACAGTAGTGAACTAATGATACACAAACCCAAACTAAAGTTCTTATCAACTACACAAAGAAGGCTATCAAATGTGACACTGATGACCCTCAAGACCACTATAATGAATCATACATTAATGGAGTCAAAGAACATACAGCTGGAGTAACGGGAAACTATCCACTTTAATAACAAATAACAACATCTAAGACTTGTTTGTATACCGAAAGGTTAACTATGTAAAGCTCAATCATGGACCACTGCCAATCTGTCTCTCTCAAGACAGGAAGTAAGGCATGCTGTTGCGTAACCCTCTCTTACTGGGTCACTGCTGTGTCAGATCACAAAATGACAGGTTGCAGCTCATCCTTGCCCATGTGCAGGGTGAATGCAAATGTGTGCAGCAGAGAATTTGGAGGCCTTGCATGGCTTCTGAATGAAGAAAACTGGTAAGGTGGGATTAAAAAGTTAGCTCCCAGCCATCTTGTGACAAGGATCATATGAGTATGGATCATGGACTTTTGATTATTTGGAGAAAAAAATGGTGAGAGAGCCACAGGCTGCTGAGCTTTCTAGGATGCCCAACAAGAACAGTGCTGCTATAGGCAAAACACAAGTAATCAGATTCAATATTTTAGAAGATTATTTCTTTTGAAATGATTCTGGCAAGCTCCTCACAACAAACACCAGGTTTCATTAACTATCCCATTATTTCTGATTTAAACCACATCTGGACATCATATAGCATGTGACAGCTCAGTTGTTACCTGCCACTAGTCAGCTTCTTGATTTTTAATGTCTGTCTTGTAGTTTAATTGTTCAAGTGTCTATGCTGTATATCTAACAAACACCCAATAATCTATCTTTATTAATAATACATGGAGTTACTAAAACCAAATCTGCATTTCTTAAATTAAGTTGGCTTAATAAAACTAAAATTAAGACTTGTTCTTGTTTATTACATGTTGCATGTCACACAGTACTGAATGCATGAGACAGTATTAATGCCTAAAATTAAGATTTGTTCTTGTTTATTACATGCTGCATGTCACACAGTACTGAATGCATGAGAGTACTAATGCCTTGTGTGCAGCACGTATGTGGTTATAGCAGACACAAGTGTAGTGAAAGACAGGTAGAGTCACTAATCAATCATCTTCACTGAAAACCTTGTACAAGCATTCCTTTTGGAAAATCTTCTAGAACTGAAAAGTAGTACAAATGTTTGCTGGATAATGTGGCAGGAGTTTTGAAGGCTCAGCAAACACTGAATGTCCCTTTTCTTTTCAGCTGATTTTGGAGTTTTTCTCTACAAGCAGCAATGCAAGAAGATAATCTTGGAGGTAAATATCAGTTAAGAAAGAATGAATAAATGAATGCAGGATAATGGTCAACTAACAATGATTTCAGATATACAGAACTGTCAAAACCCACAACACCACACCAAAAGATGAAATCCCCTTGATACTCTAATCCCACACAACCTTTTGAAATAGGTCACCAAAGGGTACAAGGCCAACCACCATCTCAGATTAAAAAAAGAAGTTGAGTACTCGCCATAATTAACCATCTGTGTTGCCCATTATTACTCTTCTTCCTCAACTGTTGACACAGGGTTCAGATCAGACTCTGCTGCTTTTTACAGCTTATGGAACACTGAAAGCTCTTGAGCTCCTTTCTTGCCCATAATGCACTAGTCCCCTACCATACCAATGCACTAGTCCCCTACCATACCTCAGATCTTGTTTGCTGACTTTTAGTGAATATGGAAAAGAACAAATACCAGTATCTGCAGCTCAAACAAAGACCTTTGGTCCCTTTAGTATCATCCAATCCTTCCAGAAGGAAAATTGGTAGGGGGTTAGAGGGAGGGAAGTGGAGGAATAATGAAAATGGACAACACAAATGGAACGTTATGGTGAGTACATAACTTCTTTATCTGATGTTGTAATTTTCATTCTTTTCTCAACTGTTGGGACAGAGTCACCAGCTACCTAATCCCAGGAGGACTCTATGGAAGGATATTCCTGAGTACCACTGAGCTGAAAGCTGCCCCCCTCACAGACCATATCCAATATGTAGTGAGCAATAGAGGTTGCAGCTGTTCAAATATCATCCAAGAAAGATCTGGATAAAAACACTGAAAAGGTTGCCGTTAATCTGGCAGAATGAGCTTTTAGAGGTTTTGGCAAATTCAAACCTGCTCTTTGGTACAGAAATTTAATACAATCAATCAGTTAACCCTTTGGCTAAGGTCACTTCGGTAACTGGCTTACCCAATTTTGAATCTGAAAAGGAGATAAATAGTTGATCTGACTTCCTGAACATTTTTGTCCTGTGTAGGTAAAAATGTAACTGCTGGTCAACATTTAACAAATGCAGCATCTATTTTCCTTTGGTTGAAATACCTGGAAAGAAGACAGGAAGGTTGACAGTTTGATTAACACTGTATTCTGACACCACCTTAGGAAGGAAGAAAGGAAGGGTTAGTCCATAAAGATACCCTATCCATATGAAAAATCAAATGAGGAGGGTTAGAAGATAGGGCCTGAAATTCTGATACCATTGTAGCAGAAGTAATGGCCACTAAAAAGTTAGAAAATTTAATTCACATTTGGCTGATGGTTCAAAGGGAGACTGGGTCAAGGACTGTAAAACTAAATTTAAATCTCAGGGGGAGTTGGGTCTTTATAAGGGGGTCTAAGAAAAGTTCCCTTTACAAAAGCATTACAAAGTTTGAAAGAGGCTAAACATGGATTGTTTACCCCAAAATGAAAATCAGAAATGGCAGCTAGTTGTACTTTAACAGTAAAAAAATTAGCACCTTTATTAAAAATTTTTGCTCAAAACTCTAGAACTTTATGTACGAGTGCTGAAAAGGGGTCACCTTTTCCATTTACTTTTATAAATTTTTCTAGGAGAAGTTTTGTGGGAGTATAAAAGAATGCAGTGAACAAGGGACGAGAGCCTGGATTTTCTTGCTGTTAACTCCAGGCCCGAAACGTCCTGAAAAATTATGTTTGTTCAGTGAGACAGTAGGTTTGGAATTAGAGCCAGAATCCATGGGGGAAGAAGCATGAGGTCAAAGAAAGGGAAAACAAATTTGCCAAGGCCAATAAGGGGCAATGAGGATGACTGTGCTCTTCAATCGAGATGCTTTCTGAAAGAATATTGGGATTAGAGGAACAAGGGGGAAAGCGTAGAGAAGATCTGGGGGCCAATTGTGGAGAAGGGCATCTCTTGGTAACTCCCCCGGTTGGGGACCAGGGCAAAGTACCTGCTGCACTTGTTGAGGGGAGAGGCAAATAGGTTGCAGCAAGGTTGGCTCCATCACGGAATATCTTTTCTGCCACTTTGGAGTTGAGAGACCACTTGAGGCATTAGAATAGACCTGCCTAACTTGTCTGCTATCACATAAGATTTCCTTGGAATGTACACTGCTATCAAATATTGAATGGCTGAGATCACCCACTGCCACACTCTCAAAGCTTCTTGATACAAGGGTATGACTTGGCCTTGTTTGTTGATGTAGCAGACCACTGACATGGTGTCCTTCTGGACTGCAATGGTCCCAGAGGGAAGAGAGTCTTGAAAGGCCTGCAACACTAGAAGGACAGCTCTCATTTCTAGGACACCGATATGCATATTGACCTCTTCGGCGGACCATGTGCCATGGACTGTCTTTCCCCAGAAATGCCTCAACACCCGATCTGGGAAGCATCAGTGGTACTTATGGCCTTGTGCTGAGGATAAGTGAAGGGGTGCCCTTGCATTATCTGATCGGCGTGACTCCACCAAAGAAGGTAATTTATGCAAGTCTGGATTATCTTGATTTAGTTGGATAAGGGTTGATGTTGAATGGATCACTGAGTGCCTACGGTCCAGTGAAGAATTCTCATGTGGTATCTTGCTATCAGAACCAAAACTATCACAGCAGACACTGACCCAGAAGCCTGAAGAATCAACAGAACTGAGAAAGAGGAATTTTGAATGATCTTTCTGAACTGGAATCATATGGTTTTGTACTCTTGGTAATAGAAAGGAAGCTGTCAAGGATACGGTATTGAACAAAGCTCCGATAAACTATTAATATCTGAATTGGTTATAGTCGAGATTTGCTATGATTGATAGTAATTCCCAGGTGGGAGCATAATTGGAGTACATAATGTTGTGCTTTGGTCAGGTGATGCCTGGTCGAAGTGGTTATGAGACAGTCGTCCAAATAAGGAAACACCAGGAATCCTTACAGTCTCAAGGGAGATGTTACTATAGCCATGCAGTTGTGAACACCTTGGGGTTATGGTGAGTCCAAAGGGCAAAGCTCTGAACTGGTAATGACTGGCTCCCAGCCAGAAGCTTAGATATCTTCTGGATTGTCTTTTCATTTTACATGATAGTACAGATCCTGCAGACCTATTGAACACATCCAGTCTTCCTTGTGCAGGAAAGGCAAAATGGACTGAATCACGACCATCTGGAATTTCATGTACTTAACTGATTTGTTCAGATTAGGTTGCTGACATCCAATATTTGTCTACAGTCCCCAGTTTTCTTTGGTACTAAAAAGTTCTGATCTCTGTCTAGTGGGAACCTATTGTATGACTCTTCTCTAGCAGCTTTTTTATTTCTAGACCTGCTGCTTTCCTCTGATTGGGTGGAACACTGGGAATTTTGTTCCCAGTTAAGGGAGGTGAAAGGGAAAATGGTATTATATAACCTCTGGAAATAATCCTCTGCAACCATTATCTTTTGTAAATCTCTAGCCAGGCTCTGGTGCAGGGATAAAACAACCCCTGACTTCCTACAGATGTGGACAATTGGGTCTCATTTCAAGAATGCTGGTAGGGTCTGTAAGAGAAATCTCTGGATCCCTGGTTCTGTAGGCAATCCCGGCCAAGAAGGCAGCATCTTCCATTAGAGTTCCCCCCTATGCCTTTGGGGGAACTATGTTCATGTGGACCAGGGAAAGGACCGTGGGACTTTCTGAACCACATTTTCAACCACCTCATTGATTCCTAGAAAGGTTTCTTTGAGAAGTCCAACAATTCACCCGCTACCAATAGGGTCTTACCATCTTGCTCACACCTGGAAAGTGTCTAACTTTGGAGCCAAAAAAGAACTTCCATTAAAAGGAGCACTGATGAAGGAAGACTTGAAAGGCTCTGCGAAATCACACAGGTGCATCCAGACATGTTTACTAATAGAAATGCTTGATCCCACTGCCCTTGAGGATCCTTCAGCTGCATGTGAAATAAGCCACATGGACGAGTTTGAAATGGACTGTAGGTTAGCCAACTGTAATGCAATAAAGCTTTCTGCCTCAGAAGTAATGGTCCCAGAGAGGGATTTGAGGAGTTCTTTAATCAAATCCCTTTGAAGTCTGATGAAGTGTGCCAAATGGTATAGTGACCGAAGAGCAAAGATCGCTGAAGCGTATACATGCTTCCCAAATCTGCCCAACACCCTATACTTCCTGTTAAGAGGATGAACAGAAGACCATGGCATCAACTGGTACTCTATTGCTCCAAAAATTACTGTACTTGGGTGGTGCCAGAATCCTGTTTGGTCTCTTGAGGACTGGCTCAACAGAGTCAGGTTCTTTCCACACCCATCAAAAGATCAAAGCAATAAGCTCACTGGTGGACGAAGACACCCAAGAAGTAGGTGGATCAGCCCCAAAAGTGTCCAGGAATACTGATTCCTCTTGGGAAGGGTTATCGGCTGACCAACCACCCCTTTGCTTGAGGATCTCCAATTTGTCTCCAAATGAGACCTCATCAGGTAGTGATCTTAGGGACCCTTTCCCCTCATTAAAATTAGTATCATCTGTGAGACTGTTGAGGAGAGTCTAAGTGCCTCCTTTTGCACCATCTCTTCCTACAGCCTTCTTCGGTGGGATGTCCCGGAGAAGTACTGGAAGAAATCAATATACCCTGAGAGGTATCCTGGACACTATGAGCTGGCTCTCTGTGGAGTAGGGAGTTGAGGCTCTTTACACAAAGACAACTGGGTCTGGGAAGTGGGAGTGGATCAAGGTGGATGCATCCTTTCTCTAGCAGGAGAAAAAAACTCTCTCCAATACCTCGAAAGCAGAATGTCTCTTGAAGAAAGAAGTTGATGGCTCCAAGAAAACATGCTTCCAAACTCTTGACTCCTTCCAACCTGAAGGCAAACCACTCAAAACAGGTGTCTGAGAGGAGCAGTCAACGGCAGAGTGTCTGAGGGGTAGAGATGGCTCAGACTATCTCAAAGTCAAATCCACCACACCAGACCTGGCTACGGTTCCAACAGTCATCTAAGCTCCGAGAAGCTCAGAGTCTATCCACTCAGAGATGGTATTGGAGTAGAAGATACAATGAACTTCAGATTCAATATGGATGATTTGGGATTCACGATTCCAAATGCTCCAAAACCAGAGATTGGATTGCAGAAGGAGACAAAACAGGTGGGATAGTACTTATGAAGGTCTCTGGATCTGATAGGGTAGCAACCAGAAGAACCCCCATTTGAATTTGCATTGAGAGAAATTTCCTCCTCATCCTATCCACATCTGTCTTGGTCAAATTTCTGGAGGAAACAATGGAAGAGGTCCTGGAGCTGTGGTGACTCTCCAGGAAAGGAGATGGGAGACAAGAGGTTATTGGAGCCATAGAGTGAGGAATCTAGATCTGAAAAGAGACATCCTTGTGCTTTTTTGGATCCGATGGGGTCAGATCCGAGGTCTTAGAGTTTGGTTCCAAAAAACTCTGATCAGAGGTTTTGTCTTCAGATCCGATAAAGTTGGATTCAATGAGATTGAGGAGGCTGATGGGTCCAAATTACATTTTTTAGCATCCTTATTGCTTTTGAGGATTTGAGCTCCAGATGCCATATCAGATAATGATGATGATGATGGCACTAATCTTCTTAATATAATATTAATGTATTCTTCTGAGCAACAAGGGCCCTTGAATTAATGCCCTTACATATGTCACATATAGAGTTTAAATGGGCTGGGCCTAAACAATACACACAACTCATTTGCATCTGAAAGGGGGATTTTATGGCCACAGACCTTACATAGTTTAAAACCAGACAGCTTTTCTGACATTGCTATGTAAGAAGTAAAGAAAAGGAGAAAAAGGGAAAGACATTTTTTAACTATGAAAAAAATACCAACAATGGTAATAAAAAAACTACCTAAAAGGTAGAGGAACAGAAAGAATTACCAACAATGGAAATTAAGAAAATCTACACTAAAAAGTCTAACAAGGGCAAGAAAGGATAAGTTAAGAGTAAAAAAGTTCTATCAAGTAAAAGATGAGAATTTACAAGGTTATAAAAATAAATTTTTAACTTACTCACTAAAATGCTAGAAACACTCAAGAGCTAACAGCGACCAATGTCTGAATGCAAAAGCAGCAAATGAGATCTGAGGTATTGTAGGGGACTTGTGCATTATGGGTGAGAGGGGAACTCTACAGCTTTCAGTGTTCTCCGAGCAGTAAAAAGCAGCTGAACCCTGCCTCGACGGTTGAGGAATCAATGAAAATGACAACGCCAGAGCCTTCTTTCTAAGCAAACCAAAATAATTCTGCGACAAGGGAAATCTTCCAATATTATCTCAACAAATATCCATAAAAGGTCAGCTCTGTACCACTGACTTCCTTGTTAAATTCAATACCGTCCCACAACTACCATGTGAAGCTTCCCCTTATTCTTCTCAACATCTCTCCACTCACCCATTCATCCCAACATTTGACTTCAGACAGACCAGTACAAGTGACACAATCTTCCCAGGATGCCCCACCAGGATCAGATGCTGCTTCATCTTCTAGGGTGACTATTCACTTACAAACCATATTCTCCATATCTAGAATCCCTCTGCTACTCAAAACATAATGCACAGCATTTGGAAAACTACCATAAAATCAATTCTCTACCAAAGCAACCCTCTACCAAAGCAATCCAGGCTTATAAAGGTCTTAATTTTTAATCATTTTTATTCTACCAACCCTAGGTAAAACTACTTGAAAAATTAATCTACATGCAACTCTTGAATTATACATTTAACAATACCATCTTCTGTTCACAAAGCAACATGGACTCTGAAAAAAAACTAATATTATGACCACATTCTTGTCCCTAACTGGTGAGATTCTACTTGACGAGGCAACATTTGTGATGCAGTATTTATTGATCTCAAAAGATTCAGATATCATGGATTACTCCATTCTTAACAACTTGGCAGAAATGGCTGTTGACTGTTGCCTCCTCCTGGTTCCAAGACTTTCTAAACAACAGGCTATTCAGAGTCATGACTGGCCCTTCCTACTCTACAGATGCTTCATTACTCAAAAGTGTTTTGTAAGGTTCCATTCTCTCTCTCTA
Organism: Protopterus annectens; assembly: GCF_019279795.1. NCBI lineage: Eukaryota > Metazoa > Chordata > Ceratodontiformes > Protopteridae > Protopterus > Protopterus annectens. The sequence continues at coordinate 353,907,863 of NC_056735.1, read as the reverse complement.
CTTTCCCGGTCTTTAAAAAACAAAAAAACTAATAACCTACTCCATCTTCCTCAGACTCTCCATGCCAATAGCATGGTTACTTTTAGGTCAAGCCCCTTGTAAACAGATGTGCAAGCCCAACACTTTTAGGTCAAGACCCTTGTACACTGACATGCAAGCACAACAACAAAATTCTATCCAATTGGGTTACCTACAACAAACTACTTTTAAACTCATCTAAAACAAAGACATGCTTTTTAGAACAAAAAAAAATGCAATGGTACCTAATCATTTAATATCAAAGACACCAACAATATTCCAATCCAAACAGCAACATCATTCAAAAAACTAGAAATTTGTTTGTTCCAATCTCTGAGCTTTTAATTAGACATTGAGCAAACTAGGTATTAAAATTAAATTACCTATTCTTCTTTGCTCAAATGATCTCTCAGTGTCCATCTTTAGCAGCTAGATCCACCATAGGCAAATTAATCCTATTTGCTTAGCTGGAATAAGTCTTCCATTAGTAGCTACAGCCTCCAGTAAAAGCATGAAGGCCTTACAACATACATCTTGCCTTACAGACGCTGAAAATAGGAGCAAACGATCTTGAAAAGTTATAGAATTCAAATAAAAATTTGGAATCCAATTAGCATACAATATGAATACTAAATAGCACATAAAACTCTTCCCGCTTCCAGCAGGAATGTAAACTACTACTTAGAAATAAGTGTCTAAAAACAGAACGACAAAAATGATGGAAAACTAACACATTATCAAAAAGACAGTGTAAAATATTTTTAACTTTAATGAACTGCACTACAAAAGTTTAAGAAATAGTGAGCTACAAGATGTGTGCCCTCTTTCTTTAAATTACTGTTGTCACGAGTATGTTGGTCATGTAGTGTGTGGCATTCTGAATACTACACAGCTTCATAAATCATGTGATGAAGGGATTCGCAAAACTGAGTGAAAGGGTTGATTAAGCCTGAAAACATGGACCGACTTCCAGTAATAGGAAAATCTCTGCAGAGGTAAATCAGGCCTGAAAATTGGAACAATCTTCCAAAATAGGGACAGTTGAGAGATCTAACATGATTTTGATTTTATCACCATATCCCATAGATGTGGGCATCACTCTGCAGTTACAGTTTGGCATTGTGGATTGTTAAATATAGAATTCTTTTCTACACCTGGAAAACAAAAAACATACCTCTTCACTTGGTGCCAGCTGCAAAACCACTGGAACTTCTGGGAACAGTGAGTGGATGGTATTTGCAACACTATCCAAAGTAAATGGAACAGCCTACAAAATAAATTAATGCGTTAGCTGGAATGTCACACAGACACTCTTACTGCAAATGCTAGGCTTCTCACAGTTTCAAAATATTTACTTCTAGTATACTGACAAAATCTTAAATCCACTTTGTCACATCCTGTTTATTGAATGGATCATGTAACTCATTCTATGCACATTAACTAGGTGCCATTACATTGTGGTACAAACTTCAACATAAAAAAACACTGAAGCTTGATATACTACTACTGACTGTAAGGGTGGTAAATCTCAAAATCTCAGGAACAAGGAATAATTCTTTCACCCCCATGGCTGAAGGACCTTAGATTTAGTATATTTAAAGGGGTGGTGGGGGGGGGTGCAACATCCTTCCCTGTAAGGCTGATATTTTTTCCACTGTAAGCACAATCTGTGTTCAACAGCATAAAGCCATAAATTCAAGCTGTGCTTGTGATGCACAATTTAATTAAAATTTCTAAAAAAAAATCAAAGTTGGGCTAAATTAGGTATAGACTATTATATCACTACATTATAATTACACTGTATGTCTGGACAAAAGCTATAATGTTCTGAATGTTTAACTACCACCTTTTAATAACAAAATTCCAAATGTGCATCTTCAAACCTCTATTCTTGAACATAACCATTGTTCGCATGGGAACAACCCAGCCAGATAAAATGCATGTAGCAGCAAACAAGCCGTACCCAACACACACAGACACCTTGTATTGCCCATGACAGGAGTATTAGAGAAGGAAAACCAGTGTTTGAGCCATGGCCCCAAAGATCAGACAAACAGATTTACAAACGTGACAAAATCTATACCTATAGGACTACATCACAGCATGCATAAAATCAAATCTCAGCGTATGATGGTTGAACATGCAGTAGCTTCATTAAGGGAGAACATAATGCATCAAATTATTTGCCAAACATCACAGTACATCATACATTTGCTGTAAGAATCTACCTCTACACAAACGAGATAGATGGCCTTTTCATGCCTACTTCATCCCATTGATTATTCACATCTATGTAGTCTAGCACACAGACCTTTGTATCTACAACACAAGTGTGTAGGAACACAGGAATAAAGGAACAATACTAGGTACACAATCACAGGAACCATAATATGTTTAGCCATATACATATTTGAGTGATCACACTTAGTTTTTGCCAGCTTTCATCAAGCAGAACACACAAATTTTACACCAGGGTTATCAAGAGTCTACCCATCCAATGAGCAAGTCTACCCTTAAAGGCAAAGCAATACTTAGCATGACTAGTACTGGTAACTTACTTCATAGGGTGGGACTACATTAATTTAGAAATCTACCCCTCTAGCAAGTCTTATTTATGTATTGGTGTAGATTTAGATCCCTAAGGGTGCTTGTAGTGGCACAGGTTTTGTGAAGAAATAACAGGTCAAACAGGACTGGATCTTTCACCGACTGAAAGAGCATCACCTCAGAGAAGCTGGTAATCTACCAGGTATAAGGAGAGTTGTGCTAATCTATCAAGGAATTTGAAGGATTTAAGGCCTTTAATTTCCTTGTTTAAAAATCAATGAGACCTTTCTATTTGACAGATATGCCTGGATTTGAACATACCAAAAGAGGCCCTGTATTCAACCATGGCTCCGATAAGGGATGAGCTCAATGGTTGAGATGATTTCTTTGATCTTGAAGATATTTCTTTGGAAATTAGGTCAGAAAGGACTGCCTGACTATGGTGGAAACATGAGGATCAAATCCACCATTAATATACTATACTATACTATAGTATAGCTTGCTAAGAGGTGACTTGTGTCTAGCATACAAGGCATTCTCCGACCCACTACTGATGGATTAACTGCACATCAGCAAGTCAAACGGAATTAGAAATACTTGGTTTAGGGATCTTACCCTCTTCTGCAGCATCAGTAGAACCTCTTGGAGGGACAGGTATCTCTCTCAGGGGATACTGCTGCTCTGGAACAGACTCCCCATCCACATAAAACAAAGCTCATCCCTGCCCATATTCAAGTGCAACTTAGATCTATGGATTGAGAACAGGAAAGTTTACCACAGGACTGCCCACTTTATTACTAATGGACAGAGGCACATCTAAACCCTCAAACTGTCTACGGTATTACCGCAGTTATTCTCATTAGGGGTAATATACAATCATCTACCATGGGATGGGCAAGGCCAATACCTTTAAAAAAAAAAAAAGAGGATAGGTTAATTTGGGCAAAAAAAAGGGAAACTGGCTGGTCTTAAAATGGTCTGAATGGGCAGCTAGCCTTGGACTTGCCTATGAACGAAAAAAAGTTGTCTACACAAGTCCCCAAATCTATTATGATCACATCTGTCTGCACAATTTCTAACATATGAGGAAAGCTTAACTTTTTTGCAGAATGCTACTAGACTGCACTATTTTTTGTATTTAGAAATTTTAGCTTCCCCAGGATGGGTAAGCTGGCAATGGATTTTCACTCTCATCCTCCTAGTCAAACTTGGTTTGGCCAGTTCACAGTCAGGCATTTATTCCTCTAGCCCTGAAGCCAGAGCAAATTTTTTTTTTTTTTTTTTTTTTTTTTTAACATCTTCACTCCTGGAGACATGTGCTCTACGTTGTTTCCTGGGATCCATAAAGTACATAAAAGCACCATTCACCTACAACAGAATGCCACACACAAACAAACCTGAAGACCCAAACAACGAAAAATAAAAAGGATGACAGAAGGAAGAAGCTTCTACCCATTGGGCACAAATATAATGTTAAGCATTTACTGTTAAAAAGGGAGAGTTCTCACGTAACCATCCTATGCCATATTATGTCCATATTCTGGTTCTTCAAGTAACCATAATTATTGAACAAAACAAAATATAAATTCACAAGTTTGCTGGAGGACACGGTCAGCAGTCTCTTCATAACTGCCACAGCAAAAACTTCTCCCGGTTTTAGGCTGACAATTCAATCTGCAATACTTGCTGAACAAGGGACTGAATTAGCAGATGATGGCCTCACACAGACAATATGCAATGACACCCCTCTGGAATGCAGTAGCAAATGTTGCTCTGGTGGAACACGCCCTCAGTGTCTCTTGTAAAGGCTTGTTAGAGGAAACAAAACAAAACGATGTAGATGAAAAGCCAGTTACAAAACAGTTTGCTTTCCCACAGAAGCCTCTAATGGCCTCACTGCCTGCTATCCATTAGCCATCCTATGACAAAAGTGGCTCACTCATCTCTCCCCCCAACTGTATGAGGGCTAGCCACAGGTAGTCATCAGGGCTTTTTATTACTTATGCCTTAATCCTCTATTCCCACAGTGACCCTATTGGGCATACCCTGTTCCAGCTACAGCATTTGCTACGTAGTGCACATGTCCCATCACATCCCAATTGCTACTGGCAAGCACGCATGTACTGACAAGTGCACTTAGCCTGCACCTAGGTGTCAGTACAACTTCAAACCTCCCTCCCAACAACACCACAAAGATGGGGGAGTTGATAATGGCTACTAGCTCCCAGCCTCACCATCTGGCTCCTCCAGTATCACAGTCTCTAGACAAACTTGGGTTGCTTATTTCATAATTCGACATTTATACCTCTAGACCATGCAGGTAGAGTATTTGGTTTAATTTTATAACATCTTCACTCCTGGAAATAGATGCTATATATTGCTTCCTGGACTCCATATAGTGCAAGATCCTCATTCTGGGATTCCAAGGCTGAGGATAAAAGGATGACAACTGGATGTTTTGATTCAAAACAGTATCAGAGACCATCTTTCACATAAACCTACAATAGGCAGACAAATCCATTCTACCCTTTTAAAAAACTACCAGTGAAGAACATGTAGCCTTGCAGCTTTACTACCTCTTTTTACCTGAAATGGTAGCCACTAAAAATACAGTCTTTTAGGAAAGACTTTGGAGGAACACAAACAATAACTCATTGGACAGCACAAGAGAGCTATGTTCTGGAGGTCAACACAGGCTACAATGTTTTTAACAGCCTCTCTCTGCCAGCTTCATATCAAAGTTACTAATATTGTTAAGTACAGGAATCACCATAGCCAACACACAGCTTGCTTCTCACTTGATCTTTCAGTGTGATGGCCTATGTATGTTATGGCCAAGATGACGACACAACTCAGGTAAGGCAATGCATTACCAAATAAAGTGTACATAAAATGCATTTGTAATGAAGCTAGAAGAATTTATTAGCAAAATTATGATTACAAGGAATGTCAACACCATCTTAGACAGAAGGCTTAACGTGTAGCTCTCCCTTAAGCATAAAAATAACAAAGGGAAGAGAACCAGTGAAGGTTCTCATGAAGACTTGATAGACAAGTCCAAGCAAAGAGTAAGCAAGTCGAGGGTATGCAATCTAGGCAAAGCTACAATGTTGGACTAAAAAAAAAAAAAAACACTTTTCACTTGTGCATCCCAGGCTGCGAGTTTCAGGCTTCTTAAAGAATTCAAACAACTTGTACAAAGAAAGAAAACATTAGAAATTAGCTTGTGAATAGTCAGACAAACATTTCACAGGGAGAGCTGAGCAACAGGTCCAGCTGTTGAAAAAAAAAAAAGATCCCTCTTGTGTAGTATCCAGAGAGTCTAAAAGGACATTTCTAGAAAAGGGCAGAATTATGCCAGTCATGGCCAACTAAGGAAGGATTATTATTTCTTTTAAAACACTTTGACTGAATTACTACTTTTAACATACGCACATTTCCAGTTATATATTAAGAAAAAAGTATACATATTAAATTGTTTACAGTTACAAATGTTGCACATCACATATATTCTTTTGTACAATACAATTCAATCCAATCCAATATTACATAAATTGGTCAATTCCGGTCTTCATCTCATTCTTCAAAAACATTTTGTGTGTGTAATGTTCCTATAATTTCTATTTTTTTTCTACATAATTTACTCCTACCATTTTCTAATGATCCCATTTCCAGTTCTTTTATCTCTGTTACAATATTCACTACTTAAAGTGCAGTTAGTTTAGACTTTGATTTCCATTTTGTAGTAATTGCTTTTTTGGTAGCCACAAGAATTAAAATAAGGCCTTGTCCCAACTCAAAAGAATCATTTCCATTGTTACACCCACTTGCTCACCAAATGTTTCTGACAGCACTTTACTGAGAGTTTTTAAAGTCTGCCTACTCATTACACTCCCAAAACATATATTTTGGATACTTCTTTCTTCCCCCTCACACCTCCAACATTTGCCACCTACTAGTAGAAAAATTCTATGGAGTCTGATTGGGACATAAAATACCTATGCAAACACTTCAAAGCAAAAATCTTCGAGTTTATTGCTTACTTGGGAGCCATACATATGTCCTCCCATTGTTTATTTGCAAATTGTTAATCCAGTCTCTCTTTTCAATCTTTAACCTTCTCTGATTGATTCTTATAGTTCTCGTGGAATTTTTAATATGCCTTAATAATTATCCCTGTTTTTTTTATTTTTATTTTATTTTTTTTTAACAGCAGCTACTGTTCTAGATTCAACTAAAAACACTGCTACTGCAGGTTTTTCACTTGGTAAAGGATAGGGGAATCCCCTTTGCCTGTACTCCGATATTACTCCCTGATAGGGAAGGCAGTCTCTAGCCTGCAGTCCAATTGTCTTCCTGGCCTCTTCCTATTCTATTACTCTTCCTTCTCTAATTATATGCTCTTCCTTCTCTAATTATATGTTCACAATACCTTGGTTCCTTTGCCCGTCTCCTCAGTAAATTTCACTCTCCTCTTGTCTATTCGCTGTACCCTAAATGCAGGGATCCCTAGCAACATAATCTTCTTTCTCCATTCCCATGTCAGCTTAGTTCTTAGAATACTTTCTGCTACATTAGGAATATAATATTCTGTACGATATAGACAGTATACAATATTCAGGTGCTGACTTGTTGGAACATCGGCTAAATTCTTGGCTAGGCTTGTAAGGGCCTCAAGGCCAACAGCCTAGTAAAGTACAGTTGTGTACACTTACCATAAATGTAGATGTTAGAGTGTATTCACTGTTGCGGTCATTACATTTAGGTAATCTGCTGGCAGGTTGCCCTCAGTCGGCCTGATTAACAAAGTCTTTGGTCCTGCGTTGGTTGCTGTCCCTTCTCCCATGATGTCAGGTTGTCAAGTGTATAAAACATGCAGCCGACATCATTACATCAGTTTTTCTTGCCCCAGATGTCAGGTGCCCCCCAAATGGGGAGCAAAATATATAAATAATTTTAAACACAAAAATATATACCTCCAAACAAAAGCAAATACACCAAAAAGGCTTCAAGTGTAGAAAAATAAAGGAGAGGCATAAGTAAGAGAAAAAACAGGGGGCTGGAGGGAGGGTAACCAGGACTGCAACAGTGAATACACTCAAACATCTACATTTATGGTAAGTGTACACAACTGTACTATGTTCTTCGTGTTTCACTGTTGCAGTCATTACATTTGGGTAGATTCCCAAAGTTAAAGTTGGGAGGATGGATTTATACAGAATTAGGACCGTCTATAAGGCCCTGCAAAACAGCAGTGGCAAAGCCAGCTCTGGATTTAGAGAAAATTGGTAAGTGATAGTGCTTGGTGAAAGTATGAACTGAACTCCAGCTAGCAGCTTCTAGAATATCCCTGGTAGGAACACCTCTGAGAAAGGCTGTAGAAGTAGATGCAGCCCTGGTGGAATGGGATCTGATCCCCTGGGGGATAGGTTTTCCAAGGTGCTTATAGCAGAAATGAATGCAATGGCTTATCCATTTGGAAATGGTTTGCTTTGAAATAGCCTTCCCTCTGCCCCTGCAGCAAATGCTACCAGCAGTTGTTCAGATTTTCTTCGAGATTTAGTCCTGTCCAAGTAAAATCTAAGTTGTCTGTGTACATCTAATGAATGCAAAATCCGCTCCCCTTTGTTCTGTGGATTGGGAAAGAAAGCTGGCAAATGAATGGACTGAGCCACACTGGATACCACCTTGGGCATGAAGGATGGATTGGTCCTGAGAGACACCCTGTCTGCATGAAAGATGATGAAAGGCTCCACTGCCATAAGAGTCTGTAATTCAGAAATCCTTCTAGCCGAAGTGATTGCTAAAAGGAAGGCTGTTTTCCAGGAAAGGAATTTTAAGTCTGCCGTAGCAGCTGGCTCGAAAGGAGGTAGAGTGAATTTTTCCAATACAAAGTTAAGTTCCCAGGCAGGGGTTGGAGCTCTCCTGGGTGGCCTTAGGTTTTTGGCCCCTCTGAGATACTGCTTTAAAAGAGGATGAGAGAAGAGGGGGTTCTGTGTTGTAATGAGCAGAAATGGCTGAGGCATGGATTTTTATGGAAGGAAAAAGATAGGCCCTTGTGAAGCATCTCAGTTAAATATTGCAAAATCTGAGGTAAATTGGGCACTGCTGTGGTCATCCCCCGAGACTGATTCCAGGCACAGAATCTTTTCCATTTGTTAGCATAAGATTTTCTGGTACTAGGTCTTCTCGCCTCCAAAATGACATCCATCACAGGTTTGCTGAGGGATGCCAAGGGAGAATTTAAGTGATTAGCAAAGCTTCAAGACTCAATGTTTGGAGCTGAGGGTGCAAAATTTGGTTGTTCTGTTGAGACAGTAAGGAAGGTGTCTGAGGCAGGTGCCATGGAGAAAGTTGTGACAGACTGAGTAGGAGTGAGTACCAGTGTTGGCGAGGCCAGTCTGGAGCAAGCAAAATCATCTTTGGTTTGTCCTGTTTGACTTTCAGTAGAACTTTGGAGAGCAAAGGCAGAGGGGGAAGCATAGACTGATAGGTTTTCCCAGCTGAAGGACAGAGCATTCACTTTCCAGGCTTTTCTGTAAGGAGTTCTTGTGCAAAATTTGTCCAACTGGTAGTTCTGGGATGAGGCAAAGAGATCTATGTCTGGGCTCCCCTATTTGCGTGTCAACATGTTGAAAATCCGTGGTTCCAGTTTCCATTCGTGTGGGTCCATGATATTTCTGCTTAGATCGTCTGCCAAAATATTCAGTTTTCCTGGCAGGAGTTGGGCTTGTAGTTGTACTTGATAGCTCAAGGCCGTGTTCCACAATGCCATGGCTTGTCTGCAGAGGGGGTAAGAATGTGTACCCATCTGCTTGTTTATGTACCACATAACTGTGGTGTTGTCCATCTTTACCATTAGTTGCCCTGGATGAAGATAATCCTTGAAGGCTGTCAGTGCTTTCTGTACAGCTAGCATTTCTTTGTGATTGATATGAAGGTGCATTTGATTCGAGCTCCATTTGCCCTGAATGCACTTCCCTGCCAGATGAGCCCCCCATGCATAGTCTGATGAGTCTGTAGTTAGGGTTTGGGTGGCAGGGGATGGTGTGAATGGCAGTCCCTTGTTTTGGTGGCAGGCCTCTGCCCACCAAAGGAACTCTAGTTGCAGGCAAGGTATGATAGGAATCATTGTTTCCAGGCTGTGAGAATATTGACTCCATAAACTTTAAGTACCACTGAAGTTTCCTCATATGCAGTCTTGCATATGGAATTAGAAGAATGCAGGAGGCCATGAACCCCAAGGCTTGCAGTATTTGTCTTGCTGACAGCAGGGTTTTTGTGGCCAACTGTTTGAAGTAAGTCACCAACTGAATTTGCTTTTCTGGCGTAAGGTAAGCCATCTGGGCAGTTGTATTCAAGCTTGCACCCAGGAATGTTATTTTTTGAGAGGGTACTATTTGTGATTTCTTTTCGTTTATGGTGTACCTTAGACAAGTTAGAACCCTTTTTACAAACGCCAGATGTTTTAGAAGAATGGCCTTGTTTTCTGCCTGAATTAGACAATCGTCCAGGTATGGATATATTTGAATATTTCTTTGCCTGAAAAATGCTATTACTGGAGCCAGGCACTTTGTAAAGACCCTGGGCGCAGTAGATAAGCCAAAGGGCAGTGCAGAGAACTGATAATGCAAAAAGCCTGCTTTGAAGCGGAGGTATCTTCTGCAAGATTCCTTGACTGGGATATGCAGGTATGCCTATTTTAGATCTAGAGTTGCCAACCATGCATCTTTGCCTAGCATAGGAAGTAACTGGTGAAGAGTCAGCATCTTGAATTTTGGAATGTCCAGAAAGTAGACAAGTCCAAAATTGGACGCCATGAGTTGTCTTTTCTGGGTACCAGGAAAAGTCCGACATAGAAACCTTGTACCTTTTCTTCTTCTGGTACTAGTTGAATAGCCCCCATGTTTAAGATGGAAAGTACTTGTTCTGAGCCTCTGCCCACTGATTTGGATGCAGGTCTGGCCATCTGCTTGGAGTTGGCAACGTGTGGAAATGAAACCTGTATCCCTAGGACACTATTTAAAACCCATTTGTCCTGGGTTATAAGTTGCCAGTTTTTTGCATGAAGTGCCAGTTTTCCCCCCAAAGGGGCGGCTAAAAAGTAAGTGCTTGGTAATTCTAAGGGAAAGTCATTGAGACTGTTTACCATAGGGAGGTGTCTTGTTGCTTCCAGATTTGGAAGAGGAGGCACCCCATTGCTTAGTTCTGAAAGTCCCTTGGGACTGAAACTTGGTGGTTTTGCCATGTCTGGGTCTGGCTTGAGTGGCTCTTGAAGGAACTGGAAAGGACCAGTTTAGTAGGCCAGTGCCTACTAAATCTTGGAGGTTGTACTTGTAAGAAATCTTTCACAGTCTGCATAGATTTAGCCTTATCTTCCATCTTTTTTTAGAACTTCTTCAGCCTTATTGCCAAAGAGATGGTCCTGCGGCAAAGGAGCATCCAACAATTTTGCTTTAACATGATCAGGCAGAGATTGCTCCTTAAGCCAAGCTTGCCTTCTAAGCACAGACCCAGTAACAGCAGCCATGTAAGAGGCCTCCAAAGAATCAAAACCAAATTGCAAAGTATGTTTTCCAACTTACTCTGCTGAATGCAATAAATCCTGTAAATCTTTATTTTCCACAATGTCAGAAATCAACATTTTCTGTTTAAGCAGTCCCATGATATGCTGCTGATATTTTAGCATATGGAATTGACAGTTTAAAGCCCCGATTGCCAAGGTTGCAGAAGTATAAACCTTCTTACCCCATCTATCCGGTGCCCTGGAACCTCTATCAGAAGGGGTAGGATGTTTAGCAGTAGAAGCCTTAATGCCCTTGGGGCCTTGAGAAATGGTTTCAGGATCCGCAACAGGATTTTTGAAAAGGGATTTGTGGGAGTCAAGGACCCTGTAGTATCTGTCTGACTTACAAGGAGTCGGAGGCAGAGAATCAGAAGCCATACTAGATTCTGAAAACACATAAATCAACAATGACTAGTACAGGAGGTATAGCCAAAGGCCTATGCTGAGGAAGAAAAATAAAATCCCTAAGCCTCTTTTTGGATTCAGAGAAATCCTGACTTTCCCAGTGGAAATGTTCCCTTAAAGTATGTAAAGTTTCCCCAAAAGAAAAATCCTCAGGGGGAGAAGCAGAAGGAATGGAATCCTCTGCATCAGAGTCCTCATAAGTAGGTATAGACAAATCCTGTTCATTATAAGAGTTAGAAGAAATAGAATCCTGTTCAGAAGATTCAGTCAGGTTCAACCCTAGGCCTCTTTGAAGGTGGTGGTTGGCTATCCCTGATTAACTAAATCTTCAGCCATTCTGATAATTTGTGTTTTTAGGCATAGGGGCCTGCACATGTGGCCTAGGAGTTAGACACAGATCGAGATTTTGGCCTTAATATTGAAGATGGCGTCAGTTTAATATACAAATCTGTAGGCCTGAATACACCCTCAGAAGCCGGTGCCTGCACAACTGCTCCGGACCCATCCAAGGTAGAGACATCCGCGGGTTCCATAATTTTAGTATCTTGCGGCATACCAGACTCTGAATGGGTCTCAGTAAAGGCCTGCGAATCACAAGTAGTGGGTATCGGGCTGCGAAAGCACCTCACTAAGTTCCGGAAAACTGGCGACTGGCTTAGGAGAAGCGTTGTCTGCAGTTTTGGACCTCAGCGGCCTGTCTCTGTCTGTGTTTTTTTAGGTATTCCGGTAGTCTGATTGCTAACCGACATAATTTCTTGATAATTAAACAGTGATCCAAAATATTTAGAAGCAAAAATGTACCGACGACAGATAGTGCGCTGATTAATGTAGAATATGGATGGTCAAAGCATGTGTTCAAAGGAAATAGAGTATGTGAAAAACCTGTATGTGTTGATTTGAACTATGAACTATTAAGTAAACTGTGAATAGTGGAAAAGTACTGAAAAACAGAGCCTGTCTGATGGCAGGAAATGTGCCTTATATGGAAGTGTATCAGATTTTCTTTCTCTGCCTAGAGATGTAGTAATGTGAACTGCTTCAAGCCTACAGGTAAACCACTGATTGGTTAATTGTCTTTTGTACTATTTTAATTGGTCTAGTTTATATTTTTGTACTGTAAGCAATATCACCAGCATATAAGCTTATGCACTCCTTTGTTCGGGGAGTCTCCCTGGTACTTTCCAATAGGCTTTAATGAAGCTTTCGGGCTCTCAACCCTTCATCAGCATACAACATTATACATTTTATCACATTTAAATAGAGGAGACAATTAAAATCACATGACCAAACCAACCAATAAAGCAAAAAAAATAAAGAGAACATTAAAAGGGAAATACATATACTTCTCACAAAAATTATATACAAGGGTTTTTTCTTAAAAAATATACCATAATAATTTACTTAAAACTATTTATTATAACACTACCTTAGTTAATATACTATAAATTACTCATTTGTCGCTTAACTAGTACAGGTTTAATACTAGTAGTATTATTTAATCCAGGTAAGGTGTCAGCCTGTAACCTTATTATCCATTCTAACTCCCTTAGTTCTAAAAGGTTATTAACATCACCCCCCCCATACCCACTTGTATTACGTCTATACATCTAAATTTAAAACTATGTGCATTAAACTCATGTATATGCTTATATAAAGCATTAATTTGTATTTTTCTACTTACCTCAGATCTATGTTCAATTATGCGATCTTTAAGCCTACGTATAGTCTTTCCTACATAAAATGCCTGACATTGCATACAAGTAGCGAGGTAAACTAATTTCATAGTGTTACAATTAGCATTACAATAAAACTGAAATTTCTTGTGTGTAACAGGATGCTTAAAGTTACTATCTATTTCTAAAATATCAGCACAACAAGTACAGTTATAACATTTATAAGTCCCTATCTTACTATGTATAGGGTTATGTTGTTCCACAAAGTCCTTGTAACATAGCATATTTTTAGGGACTGATTATTCCTGTATGCAAAGCTAGGTTTAGGCCCTATTAAAGCAATCAATTCAGGCATAGCCATCAAAATTGGCCAGTTTTTCTGAATTATTCTACATATTTGATTAGAATAGCCTGAGTATGTGGTTATATATCTTAAGGTATTTTCTTTCTTTTTTTTAGGTGTGGATAAATTATAACTAACATCAGTCATGTAATTTATAAATATAGGTTTATAGTCAGTATTTCTACCTTCTGTTATCATTTCAATATTCCTATCAATAATATTTTCTGCATATCCACTTCTCAAAAATTCTGCTTTCATAGTTACTACCTCATTTAGATATACTTGTTCCTCTGTTGTCAATCTACTCACTCTAATAAACTGTGACTTCATTATACTTTTAAATACATGTGGGGGGTGCATACTAGTACTATCTAAATATCTTATTGTATGCACATCTTTTTTATGTACCATAGTTTGTATTATATTATTCTTTTTGTACAGTTTTACATCCAAAAATACAATCTCATCTGATGAAAAACACATTTTAAATTTGAAAAAATGTGTTGTGTTGTTAATATATGTTATAAACAAGTGAAGCTCTTCTATGGTACCATCCCATATAAAAAAACAGTCATCTACAAATCTAGCATAGCTTTTCACATATACATTCATTGCATGCTTATTACTCAAAATATATTCCTTCTCCCAATGAAAGAGTACTAAATTCGCAAAAGTATTTGCCACAGAAGTACCCATGGCAACTCCTGTTAATTGTTTGTATGGGGTGCCATCAAAAATAAATATGTTATTAGTTAGTGTTAAATGAAGAAGAAAACATATTCTCCACATCACGAGGTTGTTTAGTCGTGTTAGATAATAATAACCTTCTAATTGCCTCTACACCATAGTCAATGGGAATAACCGTAAATAACGATTCTATATCTAAGGTTACAAAAATATAATCATTAGAAACATTTCTATACCATACATTAAGTTTTTTCAAAAAATGTGAACTATCTTTTACTATACTTTCACATTTAGGTAACAACTCAGACAATACAGTCTGTAAATATTTAGATATAGTTTCAGTTATCCACCCTTTTCCTGAGACTATAGGTCTCAGTGGTGGTTCTTCCAAAGACTTGTGTATCTTTGGAATTCCATATATCTGTGGAATCTTAGGGCATGGAGTGGAAAAATAATTAAACATATCTATTGAGATGTCATTATTTAACTGCATATCATAAATAGCCATATTCACTTGTGTTATACAATTTTTTACATCAAGAAATGTCATTTTTTTTAAAATATCAGTATCAGATAAAAAAGCAGTAAACTTATTCATATAGTAACTTTTATCCATTAAAACTATTGCCACACCTTTGTCAGCTTGTTTAATAATTATATCTTTTTCTTTCTTTAAATATTTGAGGGCTTGATATTCTTTATAGGTAAGATTATAATTCCTTTTAGTTGTATCCCTTTTTGAAAAGAGATCTTAGTTCAAGTTCAACAATGTTAATAAATGCTAAAATAACAGGAGATAGTTGGGGAATGAATAGGCTTGATTTTTTTACAGACAAAATTACTTTCAGCAGAATTTTTAAATATCAATTTTAACATTAAACTTCTAGCAAAAAGTTTTAAGTCTATAATAGCTCTTACAACATTATCCATAGCAAAGGGAATACATTTCAAATCTTTGCTTAGTACTTGAAACTGTTCATTTGAAAGAACAGTTTGCGTTAAGTTTAAAGTACCTTGCCTTATTGCTGCAGTTTCTTTTATCTGCGTGGCGTTTTCTTGGTCTTTTTTGGGCTGCTGTACTTCCTCTTCGCCCCTTGAGTTTGAGACAATTCTCCTGCCGTGGATACCGGACTGCTCTCCGTGTATAGTTTTTTCACAGGGACCCTTTCTGGTTGTTGAAGTCGAAAGGGTAAAAAAGCAGAGATTTCAGTCTGCCTCTTTCCCTTTATTTCACGTGATTGCACTGATATTGTTGGTGTCTTCGGTAAATCCAAATTCACATTTTCAGTTGCTGAGGTTAGTAAAACCTCTACGTTGGTTTCTACTGGTGGCTGACAAGTTTCATTTTCGTTAGCTTTCTCAGCTCCACATTGAAGAGGCGTTGCATGTATGACGCTGGGCGTACCTACTCGCTGATTGGTCAAATTCTCCTTGGACGATCCCGGTAGAGTAAACTCGTCTAAACGATCTAACGATTTAGTTGCATCCATAGAGTGTGTGCTAGGTTGCACTTGTTGCTTATATTTAACAGGTTTAAGTGGATGTTTAAATTCAGTTCTCGGCCAGGAGAAAATATGGCCGTTTTTATAATCCTCAATATCTCGTTGTAATTTACGTTTCTTTTTCATCTCCAACCTGGTATCCAGTAACTGCATTCTTTCTATAAAGGCTTGATAGATATTATGTAGAGCATCACTTTTAAGCATTAACAAAACGTCTTTGTCACACTGTTCTATCTCTTCCATTAGGGTTTTCTCAGTGTCTTCAAAATAATTGTTCATAAGTTTCATATAGCTTGCACTCAATTCTAAGTTAAGCTGCTGCCACTTAACTAAGAGTTCCTCATAGGTATTACCATATGAGGGCATTTTGAGTACACGCAGTCCTCTAGGCACAATACCTAGTTCAAGATAAGCTAAGAAGCTAAGCCTCTGCCATTGCAGCTGCTTATAGCTGCTAACCTTCTTCTCCAATATATTAATCAACGTAGTTAATTTTGTTGTATCCTCAGCTGCCAAAGTCTTTTGAGAGTTATCATTAGATAACTGGTTCTGCAGTAGCGGATTATTTACCTTTGTAAGGAGTCTCTTAATAGACAAAGCCATTTCAGAAGAAATAAAGATAGAAAGGCTGGTTTGGTTTTCCTCTTTCAGCGTTGTCTGTAGCACTTATATTAGATAAAATTAGTTGAACTGAACACGTAGATAGAACAAAATCTCACTAAAAACACAGTAGTCACAGAAACACTAGGCTTTAATGAAGCTTTCGGGCTCTCAACCCTTCATCAGCATATAACATTATACATTTTATCACATTTAAATAGAGGAGACAATTAAAATCACATGACCAAACCAACCAATAAAGCAAAAAAATAAAGAGAACATTAAAAGGGAAATACATATACTTCTCACAAAAATTATATACAAGGGGTATTTAAAGAAAGAAAAAGATATAACTATTAAACAAGCTGACAAAGGTGGGGCAATAGTTTTAATGGATAAAAGTTACTATATGAATAAGTTTACTGCTTTTTTATCTGATACTGATATTTTTAAAAAAATGACATTTCTTGATGTAAAAATTTGTATAACACAAGTGAATATGGCTATTTATGATATGCAGTTAAATAATGACATCTCAATAGATATGTTAATTATTTTTCCACTCCATGCCCTAAGATTCCACAGATATATGGAATTCCAAAGATACACAAGTCTTTGGAAGAACCACCACTGAGACCTATAGTCTCAGGAAAAGGGTGAATAACTGAAACTATATCTAAATATTTACAGACTGTATTGTCTGAGTTGTTACCTAAATGTGAAAGTATAGTAAAAGATAGTTCACATTTTTTGAAAAAACTTAATGTATGGTATAGAAATGTTTCTAATGATTATATTTTTGTAACCTTAGATATAGAATCGTTATTTACGGTTATTCCCATTGACTATGGTGTAGAGGCAATTAGAAGGTTATTATTATCTAACACGACTAAACAACCTCGTGATGTGGAGAATATGTTTTCTTCTTCATTTAACACTAACTAATAACATATTTATTTTTGATGGCACCCCATACAAACAATTAACAGGAGTTGCCATGGGTACTTCTGTGGCAAATACTTTTGCGAATTTAGTACTCTTTCATTGGGAGAAGGAATATATTTTGAGTAATAAGCATGCAATGAATGTATATGTGAAAAGCTATGCTAGATTTGTAGATGACTGTTTTTTATATGGGATGGTACCACAGAAGAGCTTCACTTGTTTATAACATATATTAACAACACAACAATTTTTTTCAAATTTAAAATGTGTTTTTCATCAGATGAGATTGTATTTTTGGATGTAAAACAAATTATGGTACATAAAAAAGATGTGCATACAATAAGATATTTAGATAGTACTAGTATGCACCCCCCACATGTATTTAAAAGTATAATGAAGTCACAGTTTATTAGAGTGAGTAGATTGACAACAGAGGAACAAGTATATCTAAATGAGGTAGTAACTATGAAAGCAGAATTTTTGAGAAGTGGATATGCAGAAAATATTATTGATAGGAATATTGAAATGATAACAGAAGGTAGAAATACTGACTATAAACCTATATTTATAAATTACATGACTGATGTTAGTTATAATTTATCCACACCTAAAAAAAAGAAAGAAAATACCTTAAGATATATAACCACATACTCAGGCTATTCTAATCAAATATGTAGAATAATTCAGAAAAACTGGCCAATTTTGATGGCTATGCCTGAATTGATTGCTTTAATAGGGCCTAAACCTAGCTTTGCATACAGGAATAATCAGTCCCTGAAAAACATGCTATGTTACAAGGACTTTGTGGAACAACATAACCCTATACATAGTAAGATAGGGACTTATAAATGTTATAACTGTACTTGTTGTGCTGATATTTTAGAAAAAGATAGTAACTTTAAGCATCCTGTTACACACAAGAAATTTCAGTTTTATTGTAATGCTAATTGTAACACTATGAAATTAGTTTACCTCGCTACTTGTATGCAATGTCAGGCATTTTATGTAGGAAAGACTATACGTAGGCTTAAAGATCGCATAACTGAACATAGATCTGAGATAAGTAGAAAAATACAAATTAATGCTTTATATAAGCATATACATGAGTTTAATACACATAGTTTTAAATTTAGATGCATAGACGTAATACAAGTGGGTATGAGGGGGGGTGATGTTAATAACCTTTTAGAACTAAGGGAGTTAGAATGGATAATAAGGTTACAGGCTGACACCTTACCTGGATTAAATAATACTACTAGTATTAAACCTGTACTAGTTAAGCGACAAATGAGTAATTTATAGTATATTAACTAAGGTAGTGTTATAATAAATAGTTTTAAGTAAATTATTATGGTATATTTTTTAAGAAAAACCCCTTGTATATAATTTTTGTGAGAAGTATATGTATTTCCCTTTTAATGTTCTCTTTATTTTTTTGCTTTATTGGTTGGTTTGGTCATGTGATTTTAATTGTCTCCTCTATTTAAATGTGATAAAATGTATAATGTTATATGCTGATGAAGGGTTGAGAGCCCGAAAGCTTCATTAAAGCCTAGTGCTTCTGTGACTACTGTGTTTTTAGTGAGATTTTGTTCTATCTACGTGTTCAGTTCAACTACTTTCCAATAGGCTCCCATGCGTGTGTAATAAATACCACTGAAAGAGAGGAAGAAGTCTCTTGTCTTCATTGAAGGTAAAAATGCAAACACAACAATTGGTGCCGTTTACTCGGATCTGAATTGACAACGACTGCGGTAGTTGGGGATTGAACGAAGTACTGCTAGTAAAAGGGCCCATGACAGAATTATCTGTTCTGGCAGTGTTTCTTTCATTTCCTTGACTTATCTGCTTCACAAATTTGGTATTGATAATTTTATAGAAATGTAATAATTCCTCTCATTCAGTTGTTTGAGGTAAGTGGCATTTTTTTTTTCTCTTTGCTATTGATTGTGCAGTATGAGAGTGGGATAAAACGAAACACTGGCGACATAAGAGTGAAAGGAGATACGAGAGTGGGGAAAATAATGTTTACAAAAACGTCATAGCTACCTCTGTAGAATACAGAATAGCTTATTGTGTGAAAATAGGAGCAAGTGTAGGAACCAGAAAAGAGCCAGAAAGAGGTACACCAGCTGGTTATATGTTTTTTTTGTGTGTCCCGGGACAGTTGTAGGTTTATAAAAGTCAGTGGGTCGCCCTCACTGAGGACGATGGTAAACTCGCCTTTCCAGAGAATGGTAGTTTTAATAAAAATATTTTGCTAAATCTCCAAGGAAAATTAAGAAGAAAAGGGAGAAGAATACCAGGGTTGTGCTGGGCAGCATTTAATGATTGGATGATAGAGGCGAAAGAAAGAGAAAAGGATTCGGTTATTAGCAGTTTAAAGGATAATCAGCAGAAATTAAAAGAGCAGTTGAAAGAATTACAACAAACTGCTAGTAACTTAGATATAGTAAATGGTAAATGTTTGAAGGACCCACCTTTTAAGGGGCTTTATCCTGTGAAGGAATTGGCTAAATTACAGATAACCGAATCGTCGGAAGACGATAATGCTTGGCTCCCCCCACCACCAACTGCACCACCAGTTGCACCCCCACAGTATCAGCCCCCCCCCACTCAACAAGGAGCAGAAGCACAGCAGCCAGATTCCACCACTAAAGACCCCACCCCTAAAGAAAGAGAACGAGCAGTGGATAGTCACTATAATGATTCAGATCCAGACACAAGCGATAGAAAAAAGGGACCAAAAACTCGTAGTAAGACTCAAAGAAGCAAAAGCTGTAATGTATTTTAAGGCTAAACCCTACTATAAAGGTAAAGGAAAACGACATTTACACCGACGAAGGCTTTTTGGTCAGTTCCCCCCTATAATGGACAGTGGGGACGGGTATTTTGGACCAGATAAATTTAACCCAGATTCAGCCGAGTCAGACGACGACAGATTGTTGGCTTTGAGGAAGGTACCTAACCCGGCTCATGCTAGAAATGAACAGGAACCACCGACCGTTGTAGTACCCAGGGCATGGTCGGCGGTTGATTTTCAAGCCATTACTAAATTGTTACCGCCCATTCGTACTAACCCAGCTAAATTCCAGCGTGTGCTGGCAGGACATATTTGTTTACAAAATCCTACGATAAAAGAAGTTAAGGCAGTTCTTCAGTATGCCATACCGGCTGATCTGATGAAACGGGGATTTGGGACCATGCTAATGTCCCTACTCTGATTCCGAAACATGACTCACATGGAGATAATGGGTTCGAAGCAGTTAGACAGCGTTTAGTAGATGCCATCACAATAATAGTTCCACCCACACCCAACTGGTCCAAAATCAAGTCAATACTTCAAAAAGAAGACGAACCCGTGCAAGAGTATTTAAAATAGTCTCACTGAAGCCTTTGAGACTTATTCTGGGTACCCCAAACCCACCGAAGGGCCGGCACAAAGTGGATTGTTGGCTGCTTTCGTAGATGGGTTACGCCCACAAGTATGACATAAGTTAAAAGAAGTGTGTTTAAACTGGCCTAGTCTCAGATTGCATGAATTAGTTACACAAGTGCAATACCTCTCTGACCACTTAGCACAGGAAAAAAGATTTACAAGAGAAATTTTTGAAAGCGCAAATTCAGATGTGCACTGCCTTCGGGCAGTGTGGACAGGGAGAATGTGGACGGGGAAGAGGTGGACGCCAAGGAGCTGGAAACCATAACAGACAAAACTGGCAGGAAGATCGATCAGCCACACCCAGACAAAATCAAATGGAGTGTTTTAATTGTGGCCAAGTAGGCCACTGGTGAAATGAATATCCATATCTGGCTGAGCAACATGCCCCACCCACGTCACCTCAGTGGAATTCTAATTGGACTCCATCCAAATCAGCAGTCATCACAATGAAGGTTCCCTGAGCAAGGACAACAGCAGTTGTGCCCTTTCATACCTGTGGATCAAGATGGACCACATGTTATGTTACTTGTCAAAAACAAACTGTACCCTTTCTTGATTGATACTGGAGCATCCAAATCCATGTTAGCCAGTGAAGCAGCAATAAATGCCCCCCTCTCCAATACAGTAAACACAGGGGTAGGTGTCTCTGGCATTCCTATTGAATATTCTGAAACCATCCCATTCCCAGTGACTTTGGGACCTTTGCAAGACAATCATACATTTTTAGTAGGACCCTCAGCACCGTTAAATTTATTGGTAAGAGATTTGCTCTATAAGATGGGAGCAACTATCTTCTGTACCGCTGAGAGGAGTATATTTACAAGTACCTTCAGACAAGATAGTGTTTTGGCTACTTTAGATGAAAACGTCACTCTGCAAACAATGTGTATGCAGTCTGACCTCAACAAGAATAAGCATTTAACCTCATTACCCTCTCATCTATGGACCACTCATGATAATGATGTTGGATTTCTAATTTCAGCCACTCCTGTTAAAATAACCTTAAAACCTGGAGCAAAAGTTACCCCGGGTACCACAGTACCCTTTGATGGTAGAGGCCACATCTGGTATTGCCCCCGTCATTTCTGCCCGGATGCAACAAGGAATTATAGTACCTACAACGAGTCCATGTAATACCCCAATTCTACCGGTAAAGAAACCTGGTATATAAGCTTACAGATTTGTGCAAGACTTGAGGGAAGTCAATAAATCCGTCTTGCCTGTTTTCCCAATTGTACCAAACCCAGCTACGATTTTGAGCTGTATCCCACCTACAGCACGTTGTTTTACAGTTACAGATATTTCATCAGCTTTCTTCTCTATCCCAGTACATGCAGATAGTATTTGTTTGCATTCACTTATAAGGGCCAACAGTACACTTGGACCAGACTAGAATCTCCAATCTTGTTTTCCAGAGATGCACAGACAACTGCAGGATTTACAATTACCGCCACGTTCAGTATTAGTTGAGTATGTAAACGATATTCTTCTTGCCTCACAAGATACCCAGTATTGTATAGAAGACTCACTTCTAGTTCTAAGATTTTTAGCCGAACAAGGTTTTAAGGTAAATAAATCCAAATTGCAGTTTGCTCAAGAAAAGGTACAATACCTGGGACATATCATTTCCACAGGTTCACGTCAAATCCTTCCAAACAGAATCACCTCCATTCAGACTGCTCCCCGCCCTGTAACTCAAATACAACTCAGGGGATTCCACGGCTTAGCAGGTTATTGTAGACAGTGGGTGCCCAATTTTTCAGAAATTTCGGCTCCTCTGTTACAGCTCTTAAAAAAGGAGGTCACCGACCCTTTGCCTTTGTCCCTTGAACATGAAACTGCCATTCAGGCTATTAAAATGGCATTGATTAACCCACCTGCCCTGGGGCTCCCAGATTACTCTAAACCCTTTGTTTTCTTCTGTTGCGAAAGAAATAAAACTGACCTGGGCCTACTGGCACAAGCGCGCACAGGAGGCTATCGACCTATAGCATACTACAGTACTCAGACCCTGTTGTTTCTGGCTACCCATCCTGTTTACGTGCAGTAGCAGCCGCTGCTGTTTTAATAGATATGGCAGCATCACTGACATTAGGGCATGACACTATATTAGCGGTACCTCATGCGGTACAAGCATTACTTCTAAAAACAAAGACTCAATATCTTTCTAATGCTCGCCTCACTAAATGAGTTAAGTTTATTAAGTAAACCTGCTATTCAAATTACACGTTGCCCACCGCTAAACCCTGCTTCATCAATTCCAACTAGTGATGAGGACGAACCACATGACTGTGTGCTTGTCGTTAACACTGTTTTGTCTCCTAGATTAGATTTGCAAGATGTTCCGTTGCTTAATCCTGATTTAGTTTTTTTCGTGGATGGATCCTGTTTACGAAATACTTTTGGCGAACTTCAGGCTGCATGGTCAGTCTGCTCTCCATCTCAGGCTTTGCAAACTGGACAGTTATCGCCTGGCACCTCCACACAAGCCGCAGAATTAGTGCCACTTTCACATGCATGTAAAATGGCCAAAGACAAATCTGTTACTTTATACCAATTCCCGTTATGCCCATGGTGTTGTTCATTATTTTGGAACCCTATGGAAGGAAAGGGGGTTTTTGACATCCTCTGGGGCACCAATAAAAAATTACCTGCATATTGATCACCTCTTGCAGGACTTAGTATTACCTTCCAAAATTGCTGTTGTCAAGTGTGCAGCTCACCAGTCTAATGACTCCCTAGTAGCTAAGGGAAATAATTTAGCCGAATGGGCTGCCAAGCAGGCTGCTCTTTCGAATACTGTTCAGGGAAAATTTTTGCAGCCTATTTTACAAACTTACTTTTGACACTACTGTATTGAAAGTTTTACAAACTGAAGCATTGGAATCAGAATGAAAAACATGGCTGGCCCACAAATGTTTTCACGCTCCGATTCAATTTGGCAGCACCCGGATGGCAGATTAATTTGCTCCACATCCATGTTAAATTCTCTTATAAAAGCGTACCATTTGCCAGCTCATGTCGGGGTACAAGCATTGATTAAACAAATCCAGAAAGATTGATTGGTTTGTCCCAGGACTTTCTGCTTCTGTGCAACATTTTTTGAGCACGTGCTCCATTTGTTTACAGCATAACATTTCAAAGGGCACTCTGGCTCCCGCACAACCTGTGCCAAAACTAAAGGGACCGTTTTGTGCATTACAATGGGACTTAATTGAACTTCCATCTTGTGCTCGTTTTAAATATGTTTTGTCTATTGTTGATATTTTTTCGGGATGGTTAGAAGCCTACCCATGTGTTAAGAAGGATGCTATTTCAGTTGCAAAAAAGTTGGGTTATGAATTGATAACTTGTTCTGGTGTTCCTTGTCAAATATATTCTGACAGAAGGACACATTTTACTGCTAAGTTAGTTGAGTCATTGTGTACAATGTTAGGCATTACTATGAAATTTCATTGTCCATACAGACCACAGGCATCAGGTATTATTGAACGTATGAACCAGACTTGATAAAATCAAGTCAGAAACCGGCCTAACTTGGATACAGGCCTTACCACTAGCTTTACTTTCTATGCGGTCACAACCGCATCCTACTAAGGGTCTTTCTCCACATGAAATACTCATGGGTCACCCTTTGTGCATGCCCATGACACCACCACCACCTTTTTCTGAATATGATACATTTGACAATGACGTTCTTTTGTATTGTAAATCTCTTGTTTCTTTCTTACAGTTTCACCACTGACAAGTAGCAGCTGCTCAACATCTTCCTGATCCTTTTTTAGCATCCGCTTTGCAACAAGGGGATTGGGTCTACGTTAAATCTTTCTCTAGAAAAACAGCTCTCCAGCCACGCTGGAAGGGGCCCTTCCTGGTTCTTCTAACTACATCATCTGCTGTGCGACTACAGGGATCTCCAACTTGGATCCACATTTCACACATCAAAAAAGTTGTGCCGTCTGAGGATCAACAGCCTTTACCTGTTTCAACTCCAGATTCTTCTCCTATTGCTACATGTACTCACAGTAGAACTGTTCCAGTACCTGACAATGCCCAATACTTACCCTTTTGGAAAAGCCCAAACTTCTGACAATACACAGACTCAACCACAATTTCCACACAAATACTGGAAAATCCTTTTGGTGGTCATTCTTGTTGTACTGTTATTTTTGCTGTGGCCATTTCTATTTCCTGCTCCATCAGCACATCACGCCAACGAGCCATTTGGCACCCACCTTTCAACACCTATCAAGCCATCAAATATGTTTATGCTTCTACATTCAATGTCTCTAACTGCTGGATCTCCACTTCTATTCCCTCCGTGCATGGGGGATTGTCATTGGCTGTGGCTGCGGCCCCACTAAGTATCATTGATACATGGACTAGTCTACTTGACAACACTGCTAACATTACATCCATTAAATCTACTGCATTACAACTTTCTTTCCGTTGCAATGGCACTCTGCGTTTCTGACGGAATTACTCAAGTCAACATCACTGGACTCGAAAAATGGGACAAAGTATCTGCAATACGACAATCGAATACCAGTGCAATTATACAGAAGGAAAACGCTTAGCCTCGGGCTGTCGAGTTTCACTTGATGCCATTCAGCCGACATTGAGAAATGCCTCATTTGGTTCTCGTAAAACTGTATTTCTTGCCATATTCCATGGCATAACCACGGGCAGTGACCACTCTTCAAATGTTACCACCTTGGTACAAGACTGTTATTTTATATGCGGAAGAAGGATCTATAAATGGCTACCGGAGAACTGGTCTGGTAGTTGTTTCGTAGGTTATCTAGTTCCAGCCATTCGACATACATCTACC
This sequence comes from Protopterus annectens, assembly GCF_019279795.1. Lineage (NCBI taxonomy): Eukaryota > Metazoa > Chordata > Ceratodontiformes > Protopteridae > Protopterus > Protopterus annectens. The sequence goes on along the minus strand of NC_056735.1, from coordinate 353,882,304 downwards.
TTACCCCAAGGGAAAATCCGGAATGTGCGAGAGGTTAAAAAGCCTACCAACCCGTTAGGCCAAATTGATGCATCATGGATTTATCATTATGACTTGGCTCATGCTGGCACTAAAGGACTGTCTCATATGGACTTGGGTGATGACGTCATATCATGGGCTGGTATAATTCCAGCATACGGAGCAGCAAAATCAATCTGGGAACTGAGAAAACTGTCTAAATTGCTTGAGGTATTAAGCAATGCCACATTTTCTGCCTTAGAACTAGTGACTGATGAACTGACTGCCATGAGCACTGTAGTCCTCCAAAATCATATGGCTCTCGATTTCACCCTGGTGGCGAAAGGCAGAACTTGTGTTTTAATCCAGGAGGAGTGCTGTAAGTTTATTCCTGACAATCAGCACAAAACTGAAAGTCATCTCGAACTCAGAGAGTCTCCGATCTCTCTAAGGCCAAGGAGGCCAATAACTCAATGTGGGCAAGGCCAACTAACCTGTTTTCAGGTTGGGGAGGTGGACTTTTAAAGTTAATCCTATTAATTGCAGTATTAGCTTTTATTGCTTTTCTTGTTGTGTTTTTAATCAAAGTATTGATTTTGAAAATAATGTTTTTCAAGACTACTAAAAAAGTGCCAAAGTTTTATATGCCTACAGTTATGGATGATGAAATTAAAATATGTGAGAATGTTGAAGGAACTAGCCACATGGTTATGTTAGACCTAGGGCAAACGTATGATAGACTAAATGGTGATGCTAAACACAGCATCAAATGGGGATTGTAGAATATGGATGGTCAAAGCATGTGTTCAAAGGAAATTGAGTATGTGAAAAACCTGTATGTGTAGATTTGAACTATGAACTATCAAGTAAACTGTGAATAGTGGAAAAGTACTGAAAAACAAGAGCCTGTCTGATGGCAGGAAATGTGCCTTGTATGGAAGTGCATCAGATTTTCTTTCTCTGCCTAGAGATGTAGTAATGTGAACTGCTTCAAGCCTACGGGTAAACCACGGATTGGTTAATTGTCTTTTGTACTATTTTAATTGGTCTAGATTATATTTTTGTACTGTCAGCAATATCACCAGCATATAAGCTTATGCATTCCTTTGTTCGGGGAGTCTCCCTGGTACTTTCTAGTAGGCTCCCACACATGTGTAATAAATACCACTGAAAGAGAGGAAGAAGTGTCTTGTCTTCATTTAAGGCAAAAATACAAACACAAAGCACAGAACCGACAGCAAGGTACGTCGTGGTCAGGGCCTAGGCAAGGAATACAGTACAAGAGAAAATCCTTATGAGGTATTTGCTTCCCACAAGTAATACAATTATTAACTTTTACTGACACTGGTACGGAACAAGAAAAAGTTTCCCCAACGGGGTACTTAGCTTTTTAGTTGAAGACTTCGGTTCTGAAACTCGAAAACAAAAATTTCAGGAGTCAGCCGACCTGCTCTTGCGTACTGCTTCTGCTTCGGTCACCGCACTGCAAGAAAGACTGATGTAATGGCATTGCCTGCATGTTTTATACCCCTGACGACCTGACGTCACGGAAGAAGGGACAGCAACTGACGCAGGACCCAAGACTTTGTTAATCAGGCTGACTGAGGGCAACCTGCTAGCAGATTACCCAAATGTAATGACTGCAACAGTGAAACACTAAGAACATCTTCCTATTCTTATGATCCTATGGTACACAGTTTACAGCTACATTCTTTGTTTTATCTGCATTCATTTTATATCCTGAAAAAAAACCTGAAACTGTCACAGAACATTCCACAACATTGACATGTCCTTTTCTGTTTTTTTATCAGGTACAAAATAATAACAGTCTGCAAATAAGACTATTTTTCCTGAGCACCATACCAATTAAATCTTTTGAGTCCCTTATTTTCTTTGCCAATGATTCTAAATAGAAAGCAAATAAAGGGGAAAGATGATACCTCAACCTGGTTCCTCTGTTCAAACAACTTATCAGAAAGGAAATTTCCTGTTTAGATTTTCACATCCAATCCCTTATATATCCTCCTCATTATTGTATTGGGGAATGCAAATGCTTCTACTGCCCTACTCTTAAAATCCCAGCTTACTCTGTCAGAGGAACAGAGAAAGCACTAGGCAGAATAATTCCTTGGACACGAGACTTCTGCGACTATGGCCTTGATCAAGGAGTTGGTGTGGTGGGTACTAGCACTCCAGGACAATTAAAGCACACCATTTTATCTTCATGTTCTCAGATTCTGCCAAAAGATGCATCAGAAACAGACTGAATACCCACCTAAAAATCATCAGTGCAGTTTATCTGGACTCCCTCGTGTTAGCTGCAGCCTTGGCTAGTAAAGCTTTAAGAAATTCTCAGGAGTGTACAGTAAGTGGTCACAGAAAGTACCTCTGTTGTGTGATATAAAAGAGCTGTGCAATGCATAACCAGTGAGTTACTCCTAACCATTTGAATAGAATGTCCATGAGCTTTTGGGCTCTAGTTATGTCCCTTGGTACCCGATTGACAACAGCTTATCTGGTAGGAGAATGCCAGTTTTTAAAGATCAGCTAAGTCATTTATTCCATTTAGGAGATGAGTTGCAACTCCGTCCACAGAATTTTTCCACCTCTTGATATCCAGGTAAGGAACTCTGAAGGTAAAGCTCTTTGCGTTACCACTGAGGTGCACAACTCCCGATTGGTTTGACAAGGGAGATAGCTGCTCTCAACACTACATCTTTTTATGCATTCCACTTAATTCCACCCATAAGACTATTAAAAGTAGTACACAGTAAAGTTAGACCTTGAAGGGACATCCAAGATGGTTGCACACTGATCAACAGCTCTATCAGTGTGAAAAGGGAAACTGAAAGAAAAGGGCTAGGAACTCCGCCACTTTTAATAAATTTGGTTACCGACTAGTAAGTACACTGCCTGGATGTCAGCAAAGAAGAAAATTTGAAAAGCCTGGAAGAAAATAACTAGAAAAAGGTGAAGAGAAAACACTGGCTGGGAAGAATCCTGCAGCTGTTCAGCAAAAAAAAAAAAAAAAAAAAAAAAACAGCTGAAGCTTCAGCTTTGGGCTAAGACATGGTTTCCAATAGAGTAAAAGTCAAATGTGCTCAGAGCAGATTAAAATAAACGAAATACTGAAGGAGTATATTAACGCAAAACAAAAGGCTGGAAAAAAGGAAATTTAAACAGATACTCAGACGAACTGAAAAAAACTGCAAAAAAATCAGAAGTCTAAATTAAGAAAAGGCTGGCCAAGTATGAGGCTGCTCAAGAAAAAAGGTTTCAAAAAACGGTAGAATTTGACGACAGAGCTTGCAGGGAACACCTAAGATTTTCTGCTGTACCAGAAAAATTGTACAAAACAGACTATTAATTTTATGAAGGCATAAACAAATGGGCAGGTTTCCACAGCAAAATTTGATAACTAAAAGGGCATAACATGTATACTCAAAGTCTATTTGTGCATGACAAAAGAGCTTAACTATTGCTGGTTGTTGTGTCTTTCGGCTTTTCCTGGTTAGGGGTCGCCACAGCAGAACTCCGGTCCGCTAATGATTAGTAGTAGATTTTTACGTGCTGTGTTGCCAGCCCTGACGCACAACCTTCAACTAAAGCACGCCCATTCACGCATGTCTACACACAGAAGACGCTCTAGCTGAGAATCAA
>NC_056735.1:353769651-353795530 GCF_019279795.1 Protopterus annectens | reverse complement strand
AAGCAGAAGCTGACCTTTCTTCAGCATTTCCTTAAAGTGGTCATCAGTTTGTGATGGAACCAACATAGGCCTTAAAGAGAAACATCTAGAAGGTCGCCTTGACATCCATGGCCAAAAAAATACAGCCAGGAAAGTCCCTCAGTCTGACTATGACTCAGCTAACCAGAGCTCAAATAACAGTGGAACAAGCAAGGCAGGGGAGGATGCGAAATGCTTGGTTACAATTCATTCATTCAGAGGGAGGGAGTAGTGGTTCGCAGCTGATTCAGCTGTTTCATCACTGTTTTGCTTTGCCTAAATCATGCAAACTAAGCAAAAGAGCAGGGAGGGGCATTGGGTGTGGCTCTCCAAACAGATGAAGGCAGCCTTTGACTGTGTATGTGAAGGAAGATACGTGCATACACTAGTGGAAAGTATGTAGTCTGTGCAATGATGCAGGTGTACAAGTCACCACCAGTGGGTAGGGTTCTGGCCTTACTAGAAAACACCCCCACAGCCTGTATCCTGCAAGAAGCAAAGTTACTAAGGGACATGTACCAGGCAGTTCCTTGCCTAAGGACAAGTCAGAAAAGGATACCACAAGGATCCAGTTTGGGGGGAAAAGCCAGACTTACCTTAGTCAAGGAATGAGGATGCATACCTCCTATGTGGGCAGATCTGAAGGAACAGATGCAGAGAAGTACAAAAAAAAAAAAAAAAAAAAAACTCCCCCATACTCTACTGGGCATATTCATAGTATGGGGGGACTGGGCACAATCTGAAAAAGATATTACTGTCTGCACATTTGGAACAAAACGCACCCAGTGGAAAACAAATAAATAAAAATAAAGACATTAGTTCTGGTAAATGGAATTACTAGATCCTACTACACCTGTATCACATACAGACCCCTTCAGTATTCACATAGCCCTTAAGGTTCTACAACACACTTATCTTAATTTGTTTTTTTAAAGGGATCATCTGGAAATCTGTCTGCAGCATCCTGTAGTTAATGTAAAAAAAATCACTCAGTGTGGGACAACACGTGCTTGAGGTAACTTTCTGTTCTTAGATTCAAAAATGAGAAAGCAAACACGCTTTTCATAGTCCATTCACTCTGGATTCTGTCTTGTGGATGAAGGTTCTTGCCTCAGTGCTGCTGCAAAGACCATCACATTTGGCTTAGGAGTGCCCACCTAATGAACATCCATTAGGTGATCTAAAGATCATATTTGCCTCCTTTAAAACTGAGGCGGTGGTACTCTCACATCTTCATGCAAGACAGCCACCAATACCGGTACCACCCAAGTAGGAATACCGAGCCAGCCAGGCATATACTGATGAGATAAGGTCAAATAAGTGTATTTCTACTACATATTCTGCAAACTCATCAAGCTTAGGGATGTCTTGAGGTGAAGCTGTGATGTGCCCCCTTTTTGTCTTTTCCAGATCTTCAGTAGGAAGATTATTACTGTTGTTTTTATTTTTTGACCAGGTTTGCCCCACTAGGCCAGTGGCCTCTTTTTATGCAAGACCCGAGGTGGTATCCATACCGGCTTCAGGAAAAAATTGGTCTAAGCAATGTGAATTTGTCCCTATACTTTCCGATTCTTCTTCCTGTGGGCAGGCCATATGGTGGTCAGATGGGAGAAAGGATAGAGAAATTGAAGTGGAAGGAGTGGAGCACAGTAAAACTAGTGAGAAGATGGAATGTAAATAGTTGTAACCAAAGCTGCAGAAGACCGATCAAGTAATGCAGAATTAATCCATTTGTTGAAACAAGACAAACTGGCTGTGGCAGCTGCAACATTCTTGAGTCAAACAATGGAGAGAAGCAAGGTGGATATACAACACAAGGAAGATGCTTGAGGTTGAAAGTGCTAAAAGGAGTATGTGAGTAATGGTGAAGGGAGAGGACAGCAGTTAGATGATCACTTTTCTGGAAGATTACCTTCCTGTTAAAGGAAAACTCCATCCTAGAACTAAAAAAAAAAATCTATTTCCTGACTTGGAGTGATTTTGAGGTATTAAACTAAGTGCTTTATTGGCAATTTTAGCCAGTTTTCCACAACATGGCTACCAATGGGGCTTGATGTATCAACATGATCTTGTTCTTCCTCAACCCTTTCTCTTTCCCATAACACATTTCAAGTCTGCTTTGTAGGACTCATGCCAGACATAAGGAAGTAACTTTGAATTCCCATGCCATTGACATATAGTGGGATTTGTGTGAGTCACTATCATCTTCTATACCTTTTGTAAAAAGACTGCTTTTTTCCGTCTCTAATCACCCTCATGTTTGGCTGAGAGCTCATTTCACACTATACTTAGAAGTTATCCAGCTACAGCCAGAAACAGTTAAATTGCAGGCCTTTGTTCGGGGGTTTCTTTTGAGGTTCAAGAGGAATTGCCATTCCCCTCCCCCCACACTACTACAGAGGTGTTAAAAATGTCACTGCACTGAGAGACCCTTGCAATTTCAAGTGCAATTGACAGCTCATAATGGAAAGGAAGGGACTTCCAATATAAATATAGTACAGTTTTGTACCTACCATAAATGTAGATGTCCGATAGGTATGCATCTGCAGTCATAACATATGGGTTGTCCTGCCTCAGGCAGTCCTTCGGTCGGCCGGATTCCAAAGTCTGGGTCTGGCCTCGGCTGATGTCGCACTTCACCCGACGTCATAGCTTCTGGGGTATAAAGGCATCAGCCGAAGCCATTTTCCTCAGTGTTTCTTGCCCCAGATGCCAGGTGCCCTCTAGGAAGGCTAAATTTGGATAAATGTAGAAAATTCCAAACAGTAGAAAGCAAAATATATATATAAATATATACATACAAACAAATACACCATAACAGATTCCCCCAGCCAGCTAAAAGAGGGGTAAGCACCCTAGGAATACCACAGAGGGGAAGGAGGGTGGGTAATCCTGACTGCAGATGCATACCTATCGGACATCTACATTTATGGTAGGTACAAAACTGTACTATGTCCTTCAAGGATGCATCTGCAGTCATAACATATGGGTAGAATACCATAGCCAAACTGGGGGAGGAGGCACTAAGATAATGATGGTGTAGTTAAGATCCCCTGTAAAACTGCAGTTGCAAAACCTGCTCGGGATCTGGAGTATAAAGGAAGATTGTAATGCTTGGCAAATGTATGCACGGAGCTCCAAGTAGCAGCTTCTAAAATGTCTTTGGTAGCCACGCCTCGTAGGAAAGCCTAGTGGTGGCTGTGGCTCTTGTGGAGTGAGGCCTGATATTTTCAGGAGTTGTCTTTCCATGAAAAGAGTAGCAGAATCGAATGCAATTTCCTATCCATTTTGAAATTGTCTGTTTGGAAATTGCTTTTCCTTGCACTCCTGTTGCATATGCTACCAGAAGCTGGTCAGTTTTTCTGCTGGTTTTAGTTCTGTCCAGATAGTAGCATAGTTGTCTGTGTACATCCAAGGTGTGCAGTAGTTTTCCCCCCCTGTTCTGTGGATTTGGGAAGAACGTAGGCAAATTAATATCTTGGTTCAAGGATACCCTGGATACAACCTTTGGCATGAAAGTAGGATTGGTTCTCAGAGACACTCTATCCTGGTGAAAGATAAGGAAAGGCTGCACTGCCATTAATGCCTGTAACTCGGATACCCTTCTTGCTGAAGTGATTGCTAGAAGGAAAGCAGTTTTCCAAGATAAGAACTGTAAGTCTGCTGATACTGCTGGTTCAAAAGGGGGAAGTGTTAATTTCTCCAGCACAAAATTGAGATCCCATGCAGGCAGAGGTGGTTTCCTTGGAGGTTTTACATTTTTGATCCCTCTTAAGAATTGTCTGAGGAGAGGATGAGAGAAGATAGGAGGATCCATGTTGTACTCTGCTGAAATTGCTGAAGCATGAATCTTAATGGAAGAATAGGAGAGGCCATTGTGGAACAGTTCTGCTAAGTATTCTAGGATGTGTGCTAGGTTTGGCAGTGTGACATTTGTACCCTTTGATGCACTCCAAATGAGGAATCTCTTCCATTTAGCTGAGTATGTTTTTCTTGTGGAGGGTCTGCGAGCCTCCAGGATAATGTCCTTGACCCTCTGAGATAAAACATTTTGGTTTTGTTTTATGCAATTTTCCAGGCAGTTAGCTGCAACGTTTTCAAGTTTGGATGCAGGGTCTTGTAGTTGTTCTGCGTTAGAAGTAAAGGCCATAGAGGTAGAGGCCATAAGTTCGTTCGAGACATGCTTCTCAGCAGCGGATACCAATGCTGCCTTGGCCAGTCTGGAGCTATCAGAATCACCTTTGACTGTTCCTCCCTGATCTTCAGTAGAACTTTGTACATCAATGGGAGAGGTGGAAAGGCATAAACTGTCAGGGCCTTCCAGCTGAAAGAAAGGGAGTCCACCCTCCAGGCTTGGGGGTGGTATTCTCTTGAGCAGAATTTCTTCAGTTGGTGGTTGAGTGGGGAGGCGAACAGGTCTATCTCTGACATTCCCCATTTGTTTGTTATGTTTTTGAAGATGTCTGGATGCAGCATCCATTCGTGAGCATCCAAGGTAGCTCTGCTTAAGCTGTCTGCTAGTGAATTCTCTTTTCCTGGTACGAATTTGGCCTGCAGTTGAATGTTGTGATTCAGGCCTAGGTTCCACAGGTCCATTGCCATCCGACATAGAGGGTAAGAATGCGTGCCTCCCTGTTTGTTGATGTACCACATGACTGTGGTATTGTCTGTCCTTATCAGCAGAAGTCCCTGCTGGAGGAATGGTTTGAATGCCTCGATTGCATGCTTCACTGCCAGCATCTCCTTTAGATTTATGTGTAGATTCAGCTGGTCTTGAGCCCATAGGCCTTGGATACACTTGTCTTCCATGTGTGCCCCCCAGCCTAGGTCTGAGGCATCCGTGGTGATGGTCTGCCTTGGTTGTGGTTTGTGGAAAGGCAACCCTCTGTTGGTCTGGCAGGCCTGAGCCCACCACAGGAATTCTTTTTTCAGACATGGAATGATTGGTATCATGGTTTCTAGACTGTGCCTGTGTTGAGACCATACATTCCTTAGGTACCATTGTAATTTTCTCATATGCAGCCTGGCATGCGGGATCAAGATTATGCAAGATGCCATGTAACCCAGGGCCTGCAGGACTTTCCTTGCAGTGAGCTGAGTTTGTCTTGTCAAAGCCATGAAGTAGACTGGTAGTTGCTTTTGTTTTTCTTCTGTGAGAAAAGTCATCTGAGTCATTGTGTCCAGTTCTGCACCCAAAAATGTTATCCTTTGGGATGGCACTAGTCTTGACTTCTGGATGTTGACTGTGTATCCCAAGGCTTGTAACAGTTGTATGACATAGGCCAAATCCTCTATTATTTGTGTCTTGTCCGCTTGTATTAGGCAGTCGTCCAGGTATGGGTAGATTTGAATTCCCTGAAACCTGCAATGTGCAATTACTGTTGCCAGGCATTTCGTGAATACTCTGGGCGCAGTAGATAAGCCAAAGGGCAATGCTGAGAAGTGATAATGCTCTGATCCTGCAAAAAATCTGAGGTGTCTTCTGCAATCTGGTCGTATATGGACGTGCAGGTATGCCTCCTTGAGATCTAGAGTCACCAGCCAAGACTCCTTGCCCAACATGGGAAGAAGTTGCTGTAGGGTCAGCATTTTGAATTTTGGTACAATGAGATATGGGTTTAGTGCGGACAAGTCGAGAATAGGCCTCCATTGAGTTTCTTTTCTTGGTACAAGGAATAGTCTGGAGTAAAATCCTTGGTCTTGTTCCATAGATGGTACCCTTTTTCTATTGCTCTCATCCTTAGTAAGCTGGAGATTTGTTTTAGAGCCTCTGGCTTCTGGCTTGGTGGAAGGTTTGGCATTCCTCTCTTTTTTGGTAGAGTGTGGAAGTGAACCTGTAGCCCTTGTCTATTGTTTGCAATGTCCATTTGTCTCCTGTAATGCAATGCCAGTTTTTTGAAAATAAAGCTAACTTTCCGCCCAAGGGCGCTTCCAGTTGCTCCCTGGTAGGCAGAGTCAGAGCCAAGTCATTGTGTCTGTCCGGTGGAAGTGGTTGTAGTCGCAGCTGTGGTGGTACTCCTCTGGTTGGCAGGTTGCCACTGACAACCCCTGTAGGCACCCCTAGATTGACCTCTGCCTCTTGGGCGTCTATTTCTGCCTCTGTGCTCTGGAGGTGTCTGGAAAGGACCAATTTTTTGAAGGCCAGTTTCTGCTGAACCTCGGAGGTTGGACCTGCAGAAAATCCTTGACTGTTTGCACAGATTTAGCTTTTTCTTCCACTTTCTTTAGAATCTCCTGTGCAGGGGAGCCAAATAAACTTTGTTTCTCCATAGGGGCATCCAGGAGTTTAGACTTGACATGGTCAGGCAAGGATTGCTCTTTTAGCCAGGCATGCCTTCAAATCACTGCTCCAGTCATAGCTGATCTAAATGAAGCCTCCAGTGCATCATAGCCACATTTTAAGAAATGATTACTGACCTATAGCTGATCTAAATGAAGCCTCCAGTGCATCATAGCCACATTTTAAGAAATGATTACTGACCTGCTGAGAGTTGTGTACCAAATCCTGAAGGGACTTACGGTCTAAAGGTTCAGGAGAGGATAACTTTTTATTCAGCTGATCTAACAAAAAATCCTGGTACTGTATCATATGGAATTGACAGTTTAAAGCCCTGGCAGAAAGAGTAGCAGATGTATAAACCTTTTTCCCCATCTCTCTAAAGCTCTTGACTCTCTTTCAGAAGGTAGGGGTTTTTTGGCAGTGGCAGCTGCAACGCCCTTTGGGCCCTGAGAAATAGTTTCTGGGTCTGCAGCATGGGCCTTATACAAGTGGAAGTGAGAATCCGGGACCCTGTAATATCTGCCAGGTTTGGCAGGGGCCGGGGGAAGAGAATCAGGGGCAGAACTGGCATCACTGAATGCATCATCAACAACTGATAGTACTGGTGGTATGGCTAAAGGCCTATGCTGTGGCAAAAGTCCTTAGCCTTTTCCTAGAATCAGAAAAATCCTGACCCTGCCATTGAAAGTGTTCCCCCATTGAGTGTAAAGTTTCCCCAAAGGAAAATTCTTCTGGGGGGGGGGGGGAGGCAGAAGGAATTGAGTCTTCTGCATCCGAATCCTCATAAGGTGAGTATGGTCCTTCCTGATGGTCTGATGTATCTGATCCATCCGAGGAATAATCAGAGGAGAGAGGTTCAGGGGGTTCAGTTCTAGGCCTTTTGTCCGGAGGAGGTTGTGAGGCCCTGTCTGGGTGAGGTTGGGATCCCCTAATCAGAGATATAAGGTCCTAAGCAAGGCTGAGAATCTGAGAACTAGAGGAGGGACTCTGAGAGGAAGCTTTTGTTGGTAAGGCCTTGGAAATTTTAGCTGCTTTAGCCCTGGAGAAGGCCTTAATAGACATGGAAGCAGGGGGTCTAGCTGCCCCACGTGCAGGAGTAGAGATGTCCAACGGAATGGTGTCGGACAATTCTTGTGCGCCTGCTTCTTCGGTAGGAATTTCTGTAGCCGACTCAGCCGGGGCCTCTCTGGCCTTGGTTGTCGGAGGCATGTTTTCAGCAGAAGGAAGAACCAAGGACTCGGTTTCAGCCGAAACAGAGACACTCGCAGCAGGCCTAACCGTGGTTTCAGCCGAAACCGCGGGCCACGAGTGTCGGTCCTTTTCCTTGCGTTTTTTGGCTAAATGGGTAGTCGGAGTCTCAGACGGCATTTTATATGCAAAAGCGGGAACAAAAAACTCTTCTGCAAACTCCGACCGACGTCTAAGTGTCCGTCGGTTGAAGGAAGCACAGGCTAAACAAGATGATACGTCGTGGTCTGGGCCTAAGCAAGGAAGGCAGTAAGAGTGGAAGTCCTTATGAGGTATTTGTTTCCCACAAGTTAAACAATTATTTACTTTGTCTGACATCGGCTGAGGCAAGAAAGAGTCCCCAACGGGGTACTTATCTTTTTTAGAAGTCTTCGGTAGCTGAAATCTCTGGATCTGACCGACCGGCACTTGCGAACAGCTTCTGCTTCGGGCACCGCGCGGCAAGAAAGACTGAGGAAAATGGCGTCGGCTGATGCCTTTATACCCCAGAAGCTATGACGTCGGGTGAAGTGCGACATCAGCCGAGGCCAGACCCAGACTTTGGAATCCGGCCGACCGAAGGGCTGCCTGAGGCAGGACAACCCATATGTTATGACTGCAGATGCATCCTTGAAGGACATCTTCCCCTCTCCCTGCAGTAGGAAGATTTACTTTATTTTTAAATAGTTTCATTATTTTTTCTGGGTGCAAGTAGCAGAAACTGCTTGATTATTTTGGTTCGTTTTATTACTAGTAACAAACTGGGTACTTACTTATTGTCACAACCAGGTTCCAAACCTGTCATCTTTCTTCATGTTATGGATATTTGTTCATTTATTTATAAAGCGATCTGTTCTTGGTTTGAAAGACTTTGCGATAATATGCAAGTACCATTTTTTTTCATATGGATGTTCCCTTGTAGCCTACATATTCTGCAGCAGTTGTGCCACTGGCTTAAATTTTACTTGTACAGATTATTCAGATCTGTGCTGGTAAACTCCTGGAGCCAACTTAAGCTTAAGCTGGACATTTAAGACAATGAAGATGTTAACTTTTGTGGTGAAAGTGCTTGTGTACTGCTGTCTCATTTGTCAGTTGGACAGCATAAAAGTTATAACTCTGAAAAATAACAGCTGTCGTTTCTTTGTTTGAAAGAAGCTGTCGTTTCTTTGTTTGAAAGATTTTGCAAGAATACAGAAGTCCTATTTTTTTCATATGGATGTTCTCTTGTAGCCTATGTATTATGCAGCAGTCGTGTCACTGGTATGAATTTTACTTGTACAAATTATTCAGATCTGTGCTGTTAAGCTCTTGCAGCGGACTTCAGCTGAACATTTAAGATACTAAAGATGTTCAGCTGAACATTAAAGATACTAAAGATGTTCACTTTTTGTGGGGAAAGTGCTTGTGTGCTGCCGTCTCATTTGTCACTTGGACAGCATAAAGTTCTCCATAACATGAAGAATGATTACAGGTTTGGAACCTGGTTGCAATAATATGCAAGTACCACAAATTGATTTACCTCTTACTATATCTACAACACACTATTACTGTGACTTGGGTTTGTGCAACTATTTCTTTCTGAGGAACAGCTGTCTTGTGGCATTTTTTATCTGTAATTTCCTGACATTCTAGTCATCTCCAGATTTGTTAAATTACACCAAAACACTAATTTGTCAAACCTGACTCCATGATACTGACACAGTAAAGGAATGTACTGAAAATTATTTCTATTCCACAGTCCATGCAGCACAACAATTTTTTTTTTTTGGGAGAGGGGAGGGAGTACTGAATATTTTAGGATATTCTGTATTACTTGCATTAGTCATATAACTAATGCATTCTTTTTGAACTTACTGTGCTGTTCTCAAATTCAACAGCAAACTATTAAGCAATTCTCTATTCTTTGCCCTAGCATCAGTAATTTCTCTTTGAGGCACTCTTATAACTGAAAAAAATGCACAAAGACAACGTTATTCTGCTCATCTACTGAGAGTCCTTCATAATGTCACATTACTACTTATGCTATGGTCTCTCCAAAGCTAAGAAAGAAATGTGTGCAATTTGCAGGAAACAGTACTCAGGAGGGTTACAACCTTCAGCAAATTGAGAAGTGCAGCATCCTATTCCAGTTGTACTAACTCAACTTGTGATATCAGGCAATAAGCACACAGGGCTACATGCTTTGTACCCTGTCTATTGTACAACAACCAGACAGTTTCACAAAGTTCTGGCTCCCTCGCATACACCTTCACTTTAACTGCTGACTGAACAGTTCAGAGGAGGGTGAAGAAATCTACAGACAGAAGACTACACTTATCCTGAACCTAAAAGACATAAATAGTAACAAATACCTTTATGACCCAGCAACTAACAATATACAAAAGTAAGGGGAATGTGGATGGGTACGTTACTGCAGTAGTAAGGAATATGAACATCTACTGTTATGGCAAGTGTCATTTACTGTACATAACTGTGCTATGTTTATCATTCTCACTGCTGCAGTAGCCTTCTGGCTATATGGCTTGATTACCAAAACCTACCCAATACACAACCCGGGAGGAGAAAGGATAAGGATCCAGGAGCCCCTGGAGATTGGTCTTAGTAAAGCCAGCCCTGGACGTGGAAAAGTTTAAAAATGTTTTACAACAATGTGTCACTCATTTTTTGATATAAAAAAGGTGTATGTTAAAATAAGACTGTGGAACGGTTAATGTGAGGTGTGGGTAAATTTAAAACCATGAATATAAATGGGAAAAAAAAGTTTACAGGGTAGCCAAAAAAACTACTGCTGTGGCTTTGATATACACTATATCATCTGATATGATGTGCTTAGTGTCAGAAGAGGGGGCATTTGACAAAGGAATGTAAAATGCTCTGTAGAAAGTGTCAGCAAGAGGCCACATTTGGTTTGATAACCTGGTAATAACTGAGCAATATTTGAAAAGGGGGAGAGGAAGAAAATTATGAAAATGCTAGTAAGAGCAAAATATACTGGAAAACAGATGTGTGTATAGGAAAGAAAAGAAATTGCAGCTATAAATGCTGACTCAGTTGAGGAAAATGACACTGTACCTGTAATGCATACAAAAGCTTAAATTGGACGATGAAACTGAAGTAAAATACTGTAGAAAGTAGTAAAGAAACTGAGGCAAAAGGTAAAAAGCGAGGGATGAAAGCAAAATTCTATAGAAAGTTTATTAAACGTGAATAATATTAGGACATTAAAATATTAACAACTTTAATTCTTTACAAAGTTAACTGCAGACAGACAGACAGACAAATCTGTCTACTGGATTCAAGAAGTTTAGCTAAAAAAAAAAAAACTGTTACATTACTTGTGGGGAAGTAATGCGGATTCAAACTTTGGATGTGATAATGAGTGTGTCAGGAAGATTGATGGCGTCTGATTGTAAAATGAAGAAAGAAGTTTTAAAGGTGGATTGCTGTATACAGAAACAATGGTATTAAGGAAAGGAAAGAATTATTTGAAATAATGAAACAATATATGTAGTAGTAAGCATGATATAATTGTTATTAGAGATATGAACTGTAATCTGAAAAAAAAAAAAAAAATAGAAAAAACACAGAAAGGAAAACTTTTTTATTTTTAATAGTTTGTTCAACAACTAAAAAGAACATAACTAGTTTAAAAATTAACTAAGTAAGGAAATATACCGTAATGTAGCTAACAATTCATGAGCATCAGTTTACATTATATATGTTTATTTAACGTGCTCACACACATTGGTGGCTAAACAAAACACCTCTATACACAAATTGCTCAGCAGAGGAGATGCCTTCAGTAGCTGATAGTAACAATAAAAAAATCACAGTTTATAAACAGACAGCCAACTGCTGATTATCCAATAAAAGACATGAAAAGCTTTTTAGACAAACACATTTACTTAAACTTTAGTGTTATGCATTAATATGGAAAGTGTTTCATGCCCAAAATGGTTACCTGATTAAGTACTAAATATAAATATTTCACCACCCATTTTACTATTTTTCCAAATACACAAGGATCACAAAGAAGACTTTCAATGTTAAAACAATGCAGAATAGCACCAGCTCTGTGGCACATTGGGATAAGGTCCTATGACCCAAGTGCCAGTAGCAGCTTGAGTGCTAGTGCAGCAGAGTGTGTCTGTGTAGGTGTGTGTAGGTGTCTGTGGGGGTGGATGGCAGAAGCAGCAAGTGGCGGACACCGGCTCTCCCATCTAGAATGGAGGGGCAATGGTTCCAATCAGCTGTTCACCACCACGCAAAAGGAAGATGCAGGCACTGAAATTCATCCAGGACTGAAGATGTGGGCTTGCTTCTTCCAGGCTGATGATGGCAGCACTTACTTAGCATGTGGGTGGAAGAATGTACACATGGAAGGAAGTGTGAGAGCACTACAGGCTTTTGACGAGTAATGAATGCTTCACATCTTCTACTGAGGGTTTGGTTGAGTACCCCAAAGAAATGTCATCTTTGCCAGCACAAGCAGATGCTGCTGAGGGCACAAACCACTTCCACGGCTAAGTAACTCTCCTTCCTGCTGAGGACTTTCCAGAGGTGGATGAACAAAAGGGCTCAAGACCAATACGGAAGGGGGGGGGGTAATGGCAGGCACAGAGAAAGAAAAAATACTTGAAGAAATGTCTGTTGTAGACATCTTTGTTAACTATGTAAATGGACTAGTCTACTGACCATTTTTAGGCATGACCCAGACTCACTGGAGCAAAAACAAAAATACATTACAGAAAACATGTTCCAATACACATGTTAATTAACAAAATGTATATACTGGCACTCATAGGTTCATAGGTAGGTACTAGACTATTGTCTCTAGGGCCTATATAAGCCTAGCCAAACGGTACCCTGGCTTTTGCCACCCAAGAAAATTTTTTTTTCCTATGCCCCTGTCAAGCAGAGCCACAGAAGTGATCTCCGGGGTGAATTTCCTATCTCCCATCCAATCATCAAGATTTTTCTTGACAAGTGCTAATGAGGAGCTTTGTTTGATATAGATAGGCAGTTTGTTCAAGTATGGGAGGTCTCTGGGACAGGAATCTATCCCTCCAGCATGTTCTGTTTATTGTGGTGACAAGTTTAGGTCCCTAGAGCGTGTAGCTTGGAGGGAATGGGGTTAATTTACGTGGAGCATGTCCAACAGTTCTGGGTTTGGCATAGCTTTGTATGTTAGGCAGAGATCACCTCTGAGTAGGCGATGAGTAAAGCTGGAGTTTTTTTGATACGGTCTGTGTAGGGCATCTGTTTGAGGCCAGTAATCTTCTTTGTGAGGTATTTCTGTGGCCTTTCCAGTTGTTGTGGAGGTCTTGTGAAGTACATACCAAAAGGGGTGTTGTACTCTATAATGGGTCTAATGAGTGATGAGTAGAGGGGAACAATAACCTCTTTTTTCCTGGATGAGAAACCTTTTGTGATTAGGTGTTCCACGTAGAAGGATTTCCTGACTACTGTGGCGATGTGATTATCAAAAAAAAGGGAGACTACTGTCCACCTGTGTCCCAAGGTCTCATCACATTTTCAGTGTTAAGTAAACTACCGCCAATGTGGTAGTTCATGGGTACAGAGTTTTTACCAAAAGGGGTGACAATGCACTTTTTGGCACTGAGCTTGAAGCCATGGCTTTGACACCAGGCATCTGTCTCAGTGAGGCCCTTTTGTAGGATGTCCATATCATTAGGAGTTTTGATTATGGCTCCTAGTTTGCAGTCATCTGCGAACATTGTTAGCCAAAGACCTTCTGTGTTAGCCTGTACTTCAGAGAAGTAGATACCAAACAGGAGAGGACCTAGGACTGAACCCTGTGGTACTCCACTTTTCACTGGTCTGAAGTTGGATTTAGAGTCTGCTACTTTCACAGTGTTGGCTCGGTCAGTGAGCCAGTTGGCAACCCATCTTGTGACATAGGGATTTATACCTAGTTTAGTGAGTTTATCTATAATTCCAGAGCGAGGGATGGTTTTGAAAGCCTTGGCGAGATCTAGATAGGCTGTGTGAACCACCTTACCCTCATCTATGGCTTTGGTGACCGCTTCAAAGAAGTCTATCAGGTTTAGGAGACATGATCTTCCTTTTACAAACCCAAACTGGGTAGGGTCCAGAGTTTGGAGATTACCAATGTCATTCTCTATAAGTTCCATGATGATACGTTCCATAGCCTTGCAGACCAGGCTCATCAGGACTGTAAACAGAATGCAGAAAAATGTATTCACAAAGTAACAAATCCGGGTTAGACGATATGAATTATCTAATGGGTACAAAGATTATATGTAGTTTTTTGCTTTTATCCATCCCCTTGAGAGCAAGTAAATTTAAACTTGATTAAGTAAATGTTCCTTAAATTTTCTATTTACATAATTTCAGGGTCTACTCCTTTATCTGAACTGTACCACTTGAAGTAGAATAAACCAGTTTGCCCTCAACATAAAACTAATAACTATGCAATCACTACAGAAATGCAAAGCATAAAAACACTTATTAGTGTAGGTTTTATTCAATTTAAAGACTTTAAAGCAGTACCTCTTCCACGGAGAATCCCATAGACAAAGATACCAAATCTTGGATCCGCTCTCCAGGCAATGGCACATCTATAGTCCGGAACCTGACATAGTCTGGTGATTTCAGCAATGTGAACTTATCAGTAGAAGCACCTAAAATAATCGAATAAGACTGTTAAAATTTTTCCTGTAATGCAACCATTCAGATTCCACTGTCTATAAAAAAGTTCTGCATTTATTATGAGGTTAAACTAGAAAAGAAAGTAATTAGAAAACCAAAGGCATTAGGACCACTTGGCAGGCAAAACTTTCCCAAACTGCCAAGTACCTTCTCTTATGCCTTAATGTACTACATAGCTCTCCCTCTCCAGACTGGAGGTTAGCGACATCAAAGTAAATACAGAACACACAAAACCTTCTTTGTTAAGGCAGGGAACAGTGTTACTCAGGATCCCTTTCAGATTTAGCATTATGGTAACTACATAAAACATCCATACCGGACAAGAATAGGTCTATCCTTAGAAAGTTGCACTAAAGAGTTCCAAGATAATCCATACTGGGTGGTCCTCTCATGAGTGCATACTCTTGATAATGGCAGCCCAGTGAAAGGCTTCGATCTAGATATTCCATCCAACTTCTAATGCATAGCAAAGTTAAAGAGAACACCATGCAACTGTCGCACAAATGTCATAAGAGCTGCATTCTTGAAAGACTACCAAGGTAGCTAAAGCTGTATTGGAGTAAATTTGAGGTGCAAAACAACAAAATATGACTCATTCAGAATATCACCAACACCTTATGGCCTGACTTTTGTGCGTGTGAGAGAGTGAGAAACAAAAAGCTGTAGTCTTTGCACAGAGTCTTAGGTCTGGTCACATATTACTTCAGATAATAGTGTACCTCCAATGCTGTATACAAAGTACTTCCCAGAATATGTATAACATGGGAAAGGTAAACAGAAGCATAGTTAGGGTGGGGAAAAGTGGGCAAATCACCCCAGTGCAAGATGCTAGGGAGCTTTATTGGCAAATTTTTAATTTCTTGCAATGGTACTTCTCCATAGGAGGGAAGAGCACCAGATTGGAAAATGGACTTTTTTCCTTTGCTATGTAACCTAAAGTTGAGGGGTGTCAGATCGAGGAGTGGCATTGGGCATCATATCAGCCACTTATGGCTCTGCATGCAAAAGAATATATGGACTACGATTTGACTTGGTTGTAACTTAGGGCATAAAATACATGTTAGTTTGAAGGAATATCTTGTCTTTATGGAACACCAAGTAAGAATAATATGGACACAGCTTGCAATTTCAAAATTATTCTAGTAACATAATAGCAACTGAGAAAAGGTTATAGTTACTAGAAGTCACAAACATTTAGATCTGTATGGTTGAAAGGGAGCAAAGGTAAACTTTTGAGAACAAAGTGCAAGTTCTATAGGACACTGGCACTTTTAGTAGCAGCCACATCAAAAAGCCCTTCTGAGAAAGGCTTTTCACACCTTCAATAAAACTTAAGAGTTTGGATCAAAGCACTGAGGAAAAAAGCAGTGGCCAAATTACTTAACGGCAATGGAATAAGCCCAGTTTCAAAGACATCTACAAGATAGTCCAGGAGAGGAGAAAATGGGATCCACACCATACGCTGTACAGATAAACATATCCATTTGTCCTTAGTTTTCCCAGTGTTACTTTTGAGGAGATGCAAAATCTTTAATCACTTTGCCAGAAATGGAAAAGATTACTAGCAACTACAGAAAGTGATAAGAGAGTACAAGTCAGAGTAAAATCTTTCCCACTTTGACAATGGATGGGCCAGCAACATCTTTCAGAGTCTCAAGAACAATGGCTTCTACAGAAGATTAGGCAGCAGCACAGACAACCATATCTATTAGGTCCAATAAGAATTATACGAGGATGAATTTGGCTTTGGGAAGTGTTGGCTTTTAAACAACTCTTGTTTCTGAAGTGGGGAAAAAAAATCACAGAGGTGTTCATGAAAGACCATTCCTGGGTGGCCCCCAGTTATGAAATATGTGAGAAAAATTTGTTGGTTTGGGATGCAAAGAGCTCAAAAGTAGGGTTCTCCCTATTTCTGGAAACAATTCCAAACCACCAAGGGGGGAAAGGGAATACTCCTGGGCCTGAAGCAAACATCTGTCAGTGACCTGGACTCCTACAGGATAAAAATAGCAACCAGGAAGCAGAGGCTAGAATTTACCCATTTCCAAAGTCTCAAAGCTTTAAGGGATATAGATATGCCACATTCCAACTATAAAGTAAGGATGCCCTCAAAGGGTTAGTTCTAGAGGGCCTGAGGGGTCAAAAGAAGCCACTCATTTCCTGTATGCTGACAGTGATCATTCTTAAAATGTACAGACACTTGAAGTGACCACAATGACCACCATAAGCATAGGTTGATACTAGGCTATCAGCCCCAGGGCCTATACAAGCCTAGCCATAACACTTCCCTGGCTATTTCTTCCCACACTATTTACTTCCCTGATCCCCGGGGTGAATTTCCATTCTCCCATCCAATCGGGAAGGTTCCTTTTGAAGAGGGCCAAAGAGGAGCTCTGCTTGACATGTATGGGCAGTCTATTCCAGAATATGGGGAATCTCTGGGTCAGGAAGCTATCCCTCCAGCATGTTTTGTTTATTGTGATGACAAGGTTTACATCCCTGGAGCATGTGGCTCTGAGGGATTGGGATTTCAAGTGTAGCATGTCCAACAGCTCTGGGTATAGAAACCTTATGGGCTATTTTAATAGAGATGTGGTAGGCATTCTGGAAGTTAAAGTATACCTAGTCTGTTCTGCTTAGCTGGGAGGGACTGCCTGCACTGAGAGAATGCAAAGGATTCTTTACGGGAAAGTATTTAAACTCCTTATACCTAAAATTGCTCTCAGGTGTTGTGTCTCAACCCCTAAAAAGAATGTGGAGAAAAATATGGACCCTCTTTATCTGTTGATACCTTCTGGGGGGGTTCTGTTATCTAGGAGATTCAAGATCACTTTCTTTAATGCTTTCTTTTGATGGGGAGGAACAGCCTGTGAGGTAGAGGTAGCAGATGTAGAAATAAAAGCCACCTGAAAATGAATTTTGTAATCTCTGGAAGTAACCATGCATGTTCGCCCTGTGTTCGCGTGGGTTTCCTCTGGGTACTCCGGTTTCCTCCCACATTCTAAAGACATGTTTCTGGAGCATTTCTCCCCGGGCCTCCGCTAAAAACAGGATCTGTTGAACCTAGTCGGACTTTCCCGGTCAACAAATGTTAAATAAAATAAAATAAACCACCCTGGCCTTTCTGCCTTTAGTTAACATCTCCAATCTAACAAATGGATGGACAAACTATACCAGACTGCCTCCAGAGGGGACTAGTCAAGCAAGGCCCCAGGGCTAACCACTTGTAGGAGGTTTCCGGCTTCATGAAGAATGCTCAGAATCCCTCCCTCTCAAAGTCTATAACCCTTCTGAAGCACCTTGATAAATTAAACAAAAAGCTGTGTCTACAGCTGCTGCAAACACCTGAACTATATTTGGCAAGGGTTACTCAGTATCCTGGAGGAGGTGCACTGAGATGGTTGGAATCTGAAGCCAGCAGCTCTTACAGTCTTTCCCTCTTTCTCCAAACTCTCCAGATTTCCTCTTCACACCACAGTGCAGTCTGTCCCTGAAAAGGGGAGTTTAAAGAGACTACCTTGGTGTTCACAACAAAGTGTTGGGTAGAACCACAAGCATCAGGGAATCACTATGCCAGAATCCACCATGATGAACCATCACTTCTAACTAGGATACTATTTTTTCTTAACCAGTCTGTCTGGAACCTGGAAGATGGTCTAGTGCACCTCAGAGGTGTCCATCAGAAAAGCTACCATGTTGGCCACATGATATATCACCCTCAAGAAGAAAATGGTAGAACCATCACTTGGGACACCTTATTTGTGTGTGTGTGTGTGGGGGGGGTGACAGCACTTCTGATCCCAGCTGCTAAACCAAAGTATCTGGTTTAGGGACCTCAGACCAAAAACTCCAATCTTTGAAATAATGTAGGACACAGACTTCTTTGAGGACAGGACCAAATGTATCCTGGGCCTCCCATGCTGCATTAGTGGATACTTTCACATCTACAAATGGAAAAAAGGATAAAGCTCACAGTCTAGCAGAAGGCCTTGGTGGAAAATGCTGTTGAATATACTTGGAAGGACTTTTAAGCTGGAAAAAAACATCTCTAAAGAAAGGCATGCAAATGTTCAATAACTCTGAAAGAGTCTGAGGTACTAAGATTCTACCATTCAGAGTTAATAGCCCTGGATAACACATTTCACTGGTGGTACTGGTCTCCACCAAAAACAGTGCAGCCAGCAGTAGCTCCTGTAAGACATCAGACCTCAGATAGAGGCAGACTGCACTCGGGTCTCTTTGCCTGTCACAAATATCAAAACTCCAGTGGTGAACAGCGACAAAACCCTGACTACCCAAGTAACCCGAAGTTCAGCTAACATCTCAGGAGATTGATCTTGCTGGCAGGAAGAATGGGTGTGCTGTCCTTGGCAGGGATGAGTTGGAGACATTCACAGGTTGCAGCCATCCTTCTGAGGAAGCAGGTGGGCATGTGAAACACCAAATCACTGATGGGAGGTAGCCTTAAATGCACAGGAGCATGCACTTGCATAAGGGGAAGGAACTGTGGCCCTACCCCCCCCCCCCCAACTACAGTAGCGGTATGCCTAACAGTTGAAAAACCTTCATAGCCAGGACACAGGAGAAGACACAAGGAACTATCATGGCTACCTGAAAGGCACTTTCCTTGGATGCTTCTTGTCCTATGGTATTCCCACCACTGGGGGGGGTCAAAATGATTAGAGTCGGATGGGAGGGGGGGGTCACTGGTTGGCAGATACAGTACCAAACTGTCTGTTTTTTGCTGAACCTGTCACCCAGAGAAAAAAAAGGATCACGTACTTAATCATTATCAATAATACAAAGGACATATAGCGATTCAATA
Source organism: Protopterus annectens (assembly GCF_019279795.1). NCBI lineage: Eukaryota > Metazoa > Chordata > Ceratodontiformes > Protopteridae > Protopterus > Protopterus annectens. Next base: position 353,776,484 of record NC_056735.1, on the reverse strand, counting down.
ATTAGCATGTAATTAAAATGCATACAGACAAATGCTTAATTACATTTCATCTGTCAGGGTGAAGTTTAGATCAGATGGTTAAGACTACGAGCTACTATGGATATTCATCCTGTAGTTCTGGGTTTGAATCTCTAGATTTCTACTCGCAATCTGTGCAACCCTGAACTTAATTTAACTAGACAATGCTCCAGGTTCACCCTGAAGAGGGACACTTGCATTCAGCAGGCTTAGCTGGTTAGCAAATAACAAACAACTACAAGTTTAGTAAACAGTCATGCAATTACAGTTCATGCTGCTAGATACTTTATAAAGCATCATGTCATCAAAATCCACTCCTCACTCATCCAGATGACCATTCAATAAAACTGGATTCCCTCAAACAGGAGAGAAGCGATCCAAATTGCCAGCTGAAACCACTATGATTCTCCATCCAGAGAGTAAACTACCAATAGCAACCAAACAGTTAAACCACAGACTGTAGTTGTCTGCAGTAAGCTGGTACCCAAAACACTCCAGTGACAGCATTCTAATAAATTCCAACAGTCACTATAAAATGAAGTTGCTCAACAACAATAAACACAACCTCCATGTTCCAACATCAGCAAAAAAGTAGCACTAAAAATAACTAGACAAGTGCAACATTTTGTCTGAATAAATTAGGCTACTTAAACAAATTCACTGAGAAGCAATAAATAGCAGTATACAAACTATAATCCCACCTCAGCAGGCATGCATCCATGAATAACATCCTGAATGTTGGCACCATGATAGGACCAAGTGACAAAATGACTATGATGATCCTTTCAGCAAATTGGCAGTATTAGCATGTAGTTAAGGATGTCTGAGACAGTAACCAGGCTAATATAACACTATACAAAATAAGCAGAGAGACTCACCTGCTATATTTTGTGCTATACAGAAATAGATGTAGGGAGACAGCAATTGTATGCCGTCCAGGCAGAGATGGGAATCATGGGATTATGAAAGAGGCATTCCTTAAATTTTTAATATAGGATTTAAAACTCCACCTTCAATCTTTACTACAACATGAAGCAAGCTGCAATCCTGAGAAGAAATACATTCTTCCACAAAGGAAAAACATATTCCCCATTCACAAATGTCTGAACTATTTCTTAAAAGAAAAATATATCAAAACAGCAAAGCTGCACTTTTATACTCTAGTGTTGGAATTTAATTATTTAGGATCTCTTATCAAGAACTAATTACAGGTTTTCACTACAATGAGGGTAAGTGAAGGAACTGAACAGGTAGGTAACATCTCTAGTGCCGAGAACCAGGCTGTGGTAAAGGTTATGCAAAAGGAGAATGGTAAAATGCAGGTATACAAATGCGAACAAAGACCAAAGTGGGAGGGTGAGGGTATTTGGCCTTCAAGATGAACAATAATTATTGCCCCTACTTAGCTACAGTATTAAAAGAAGAATTCTAGAACAGAGGTCTGCCCCCAGAATCCACCACGATAAGAGAACACAATTGTTAACTATGATCTCTACTTTCATACACAGTGAATGTAATAGTTACTGGATTCCTTCCTGGGTTTGTCTATACACCCAGTAATGATTTCTAGCTTGTTACATCAGCTGGGAGTCAAGTAAATGAGAAGACTCATGGTTTTGTCCCAGAAGTCATGCACAGCAACCAAAAGTGCAATAAGTACCACTTACAACACCAGATTCGGTGGTTATGAGGGAAAACAGCAACTGAAAGTGTGCACAACTGTCCCAAGGTCCTGCTATAAACACCTGCAAAACTTCAGAAGTCTAACAAGGCTTGACATTCATGTCTACTGTCAGTAATACAGGATAGGAGCAGGTGATTACTGCAGGGGAGTCACTGTTGCTCTGAAATACAAGAAACTGCAGTGCCACAAGAAGGAGATAGACAACCACTTCCTAGCTAACCAGCTAGGTTCTGGTAACAGCCAGTTAAGCAGCATGTATTCCATAAACAATTCAGCTAGGTTCTGGTAACAGCCAGTTAAGCAGCATGTATTCCATAAACAATTCAGGTTATTAAGGCTGGATTTATGCACGTAAAACTAATCAGAGTGTGTTTTAACATTTTACCAAAAAGAGTAAGAAATCATCACCACTACTTTGTTGAGTCTTTCGGCTTTTCTCAGTTAGGGGTCGCCACAGCGGAACTCCGGTCCACTAATGATTGGCAGTAAATCATCACCACTACACTGATGTTAAATATTTTTACTTCCTTTTCTTATACAGAAGAAACAAAGCAAATTGAATTATGAAGTACAGCATATTGTGAACCAGTCAAAGAAATTCACTTAGAGCTATCAAGGTAATATCAACCTAGGAAAAGTAATGTACAAATTTATCATTCAAAAGATCATACCTTGTATACAACAAAGAATAGTAATCAGTTATTATGCAAACGTGTTAAGGCTGTCCACAAATGAAAGCAAGCAAGCTGCAATTTATATAAAGGCTTCTTACTAAAACATGTGATGGCTGTGAATAAGCATAAGCAAAAGTAATTATAATTAGATGTAAATGAGAAATTATGTAACCTGGTGTATGATAATGAAGCACTCTCACCTAATTGTGATGCATAATGAAATTTTCCTGCTTTTCCCTGTCCACAGATATTTTTCCTATGCTATCTACTTTGAAATCCATGAAGATGCTGTAATTTGCTGCTAACCTTGTTATTTCCAGTTGTGAGCTGCTGGTCTTGGTTGAGCAAAAACCACTCATGTCCAGTGGTGCTCATCAGCCAAGAAGGTGGAGACTATTCATTTATAATTTTGAGAATCAGAAGATACTGGATAGGTTTCGAGTGGATAGGAATATTACATGGGTCTTGGTGGGTATTGCTGTTGCATTTAAGATATTCATGGTAAAATTTACTGTTGAATACACAACCACTTTCTTTGTTTTTGTCCCTCCCATACCCCTTTCTCTCTCTCTTTTTTTTTTTTTACTTTCAAGTGATGCTGGACATCCACTACAGCCATGGCAGATGGCACCAGTGAGAAATCAAAGAGAAGCTGCAGAAGACACCTATAACACAGCACTGTCCTAGGCTTGTATCTTCAATAAGAGGGTCTTTGGTCTCCCAAAGAGTTATTTTAGGTGCCTAGATGAGTCTGGGGGTGCCAGTGCCCTTCAGTATGACCCACCAGTTAACTGTGTGTTGCATTCTGCACAATGTGATCATGCTCCAGTATGGTGATTATGTGACATGTCACTGCAGCTCCCAATTCCAGACCTACTACAAACTAATGACGACCAGCCAACAGCAGTACTTAGGGATCCCATGTGCTTGTAAAATAAGAGTACAATTGATACATACAGTGATATGTGGTTTATGCTGTCAGGTGAATGGTCTGCTGTCGCTGTTCATCTGACATTCCTTCTCAGACTTTTTTTTTTTTTATTTCAGAACATAAGCACTGAATATAAAGCCCCCCTTTGGCATGTCTCTGTCCAGACACATGCAACTGGAACACCCACTGAGAGGATACAAGGCCTAAACATCTTCTACATGACCAACTCAAAGCCCCATCATTATACTCGGCATCCTACAGACTGCTAAGATGTGACCTGTCTGGCTTACAAGGCATCCTCCAAACACTGATGAATATAATGCACATCAGCAAGTACTAAACTTCTTCTGCAACATCAAGAGAATGGTTTGGATGGACAGGTATATCTCAGAGGATACTGCTACTCTGGAATTGTCTGCACATCCACATAAAACAAAGTGCAGCTTGGATCTATGGATGGGAAACAGATTCAATTTGTTAAATGTGTTAATTCTGTATTTAACATGAGTTCATACCTTGCGCTTGAATGAATGCATATCACATTTTTTTTATATTATGCAATGTTTTCTCAGGCTGAAGCATGTTGTCTGTTGAGGTACTGCACATAATATTATTTTGCCATAATCTGTGGCCTGAGTCAAAGAATATCATATGCGCAGCAGAGAGGGTGAAGTGGCAGAGTTTGTTTATATGGCTGGATACTAACTTTAATCTGGAATGTTGTTTGTATTGCCCTGAAAATTTGTGTATTACTAATGTGAAAATGTAGGTAACTGGCAGCTGTAATGATATATCAGTGCATACTGGATTAATGGTGTTAATCACTGCAATGTTACAACCTTATGTTAGGACATGCACCTTTCTTCTTATGCATACATTTGAAAAGTGTCCCAAGCCCCTCAACTTATTCCCCTTTAAGTACAACACTTATTTGTGTTTCTGAAGTCAAACTGTAAGTAACAGAAATGTCACACTTGACTCGGAGTAGGTCAATGTCAAATGTGTCATCAAAAGATAGGCTAGGTGATGGTACAAATGATTTTGAAGAGGGGCTGCCTCTGCCCCGAGACCTGACTGGAGAGTTGGTCCCACAGCATGGTCTACTTGATGCAGGTGACCATGCAAACACTGATCTGATAGTGCTGGGACCACGAAAAGGACCTTGAATGAGAGGTTCTGCTAGGTGTAGACGAACACAGAAACCAACGTGGCCTGTCTTGACAATACCCTGTCCTCTTCCCCTTCCAAGACTGACTGCTGCTCGAGTTTGGCAAGTCCTAACCAGTGTGTGAATGGAGGTGGCCACTGATGCTTGGTGTGTCACTATACTATAATGTAGGACTATGGTCATGGCATTACCCCTGCTCTTTGCCATTTCCTAGTAGTGTTGGAAATCCTCACATGCCCTGGAGGACTCTATTTTCAGCTGACTACTTGTGGCAGTGCTCTGTGCTATGTCACAGCACATTTGCTGCAGGGTAGCCAATGTTTTACATGTTTCTTAAGGTAGATGCAACAAATTCCTGCATTTGGCTTTCTTTTATAAAGGTGTCACTGTGGATACCTTGAATGTCTCCCATCATCCTGAAAGTGTCCACCTGGGCTTGGAGATACTGATGCAGAGGTACATTGGTTATTCTCCTGTACAACTGCGAGTGTAATGTCACAGCATGTGCTTGACTTTGTGATGCATGGTTACTTCCTGAACAGTTACCAACATGTTGTAAGGTGTGAGATCCTGACATTAAACTTGGGAACTGCTTGCCACTTTCCTTAGGCTACCTCATAAATATAACTACTGTTATCATCATCATCATCATCATCATCATCATCATCATCAGCAGCAGCTATTCTGCTGCTAACACCTGCCATATTTATTGCTATTATAATGAAACTGTCTTTTTGCTGCTGACCCTGTAAAAATGATTTGAAAACATTACTAATAAAAAGACATAGCATACAATATTGTATCCTTGCCATATACACTGCCTTCACTGTCAATCTGTGTAGATGTGGAAGGCTCACCTATTAATAGTTATCCTGTTTTTAATGTAATCATTCCATTCAAATCTGCCAAATGGGAATCTCTTCTCTAACCCCCCCCTTGCACCAATCTACAGTCTGATTTCAATTCTAAATTGAACCAATACAGTTTAGCTGACTCTCAGTCGACTGCAAGATGTAAATACTTCTAATAATGTGTAACAAAAAAAAAAAAAATTCTTATTTTGTATTTGTTCTTCTAGGTATACTGCTGTTTTTTTATCTTGCGCATTTGTAACTTTGATTGTACTGCCTTGGAGCTTTTCTCCCCGGGCCTCCACTGAAAATGGGTTCTTCTTGGCCCAGTGGACTTCCCCGGTAATCAAACTGAAAATAAATAAATGTCAGCATTCAGTTCTCTATATAAACCCGTGATACTGTATTTAAACCAATCTTCCTCAGCAGACGAGTGCTGCAGATTATTCCAGTGACATCTTCTGTTCCATAATCATCCTCACAGATAAGATCTGGTATTAATGTTATAACTGCAGTGGTGGTGCTGCGGTAGCATTGTCGCCTCATAGCAAGACGTTGTCCCGTTCGATTCTCAGCTAGAGTGTCTTCTGTGTGGAGAAGTACGTGAATGGGGCGTGCCTTCGTTGAAGGTTGTGCGTCAGGGCTGGTAACCTGGTACGTAAAAATCCACTACCAATCATCAGCAGACCGGAGTTCTGCTGTGGCAACCCCTAAATCAGGAAAAGCCGAAAGACACAAACAATTAATGTAATAACTGCTGCAGCCCCCTCCGCCCCCAGTACCGGAATGGGTAACTGCATTCTGCCTTGCTTCTAGCAAGTCCTACCATATAATTTGTCCTCCTCTTGCACAGTGTTAATGTGCGGTTTCTACCACCAACTGCATTAAATGTCCACAACAACTTTGATTCCAGGCTTTAGTCCTCTCAGCTTGTTTGGGCCCCCCCCTTTACCACACAGAAGTTTGCCACATGTCCTAAAGACTCCCATGAGGATGCGGTTTTCCTCATGGCTGAAGCTGTCCTTTCTATGCCTTGATCCCTTGTTTTGCATCATTACTGCACATAAAAAATTGGGTCTATATCAGAACGACAAAAGATGAATTTGGTGAACACTAGAAGATAGACACATGAAAGATCTACGAAAACAGTGAAGGACAGAAATGCCGGTCAACGAACAGATTTCCCTGGCCAGCAGGGCAATTGTGGGGATGAAAAAAATATATCCTTTTCCCCACTGTAGAGCAGTCTCGGAGTTGGTATATATATATATATATATATATATATATATGTAAAGAGGGGTGTGGGGGGTGCAGGGGGGCTTGCCCCCCCCTGCAAAAAACGTTTATAAAAGTGTTTTTGTTGTTTGTTTACTTTGGTTTTATTTACCTGTATGGCGCTGTTGCTTCCGGGAATCTGTTCAGTGTTTCCGTCCTTCACTCTTTTCGTAGATCAACGTTTATGTGTCGACATTTCCGTCCTTCGCTCTTTTCGTAGATCGACGTTTGT
>NC_056735.1:353699651-353764651 GCF_019279795.1 Protopterus annectens | reverse complement strand
TCCTGGACTCACAGATCCACCACAAAAACTAAACTTTTTCCCTCCGTTTCAAACACTTTTCAACACTCTTTTATAACCTCTTCCTTTAAAGCAGGTCACTCCTTGGAGTTTGTGGTGCCCCCCCCCAAAAAAAAAGCAGCTATTGCCAGTGTCTTCATAGATGTGTTTTCAAATAAGACAGACTTGCAGTGAGCCTTTTCTGAACACAAGACATCTGACCTTGAATGAAAAGGGTGTGCAAATCCATTTTTGGAAGTGTAAGAGTTAAATATCAGAACAAATGTCCAAACAGACATGTTCACAGATCAGTGTCTCCGTGCTGTACAGGTCTTATCACAATGTGGTGATCTTTCCCTGTAATATAGAGGATTTTAGGATGTATTATTAAGGATATCGTTTTAGGATCTGCAGAAAGTGCTGGCAAATCTCCCCCCCATCAATAAAGGAAGGATAGTATGACAAACAGTATAGTTTTATCTTTGTGCATTTTTCTAGGTCATACTTTGTGATGGTCTGCCAAAGCACTTTTCCTGAGGAAATGCTGGATCCTATACTGAATGTCAGACTTAGATCACCACTAGGTAAGAAATGGCTTCTGACGTAGGGGAGGTGCCCTACTTTGTGCAGGCTCTAACCCTCTATGATGAACTGCTGAAAAAGTGGTTTGCTAGGCTTTGAAAAGTCATCTATTCAAACTTCTGTGCAGACCTATACTTTGGTAAGCTTCTGTAAATTCTCTCCATGAATCTTTATACAGACCCCCCCAGGTCATCTAATTATGCAAATGCTACAGGACCTTAGCAATTTTGATAAGGCAACCAAATCTTGCAAGCATCTTCCACAAGACTTCACTACCAATAGAAACAGAAAACCTTTACAAAAAGACACAGACTCCTGATAGTGTTTGTGACTCTTCCTAAACCTGCCTGGCAGTAGAGGTTAAAAGTATGATTTAGGTTACTGAACTGCTTACAATGGCCGTGTACTAAGAAATGAATAATGAAAAAGACTACACAATAAAATATCAAAGGAGAAGCTCAAAAATAATTTCAATTAAACACTAAAATAAATAGACTGAACATGAAAGAAACAGAGTAAATGAAAAAGAAACGGCAAATAAATTAAACACAGAAATATCAAAAACTCTTTCCAGAACTAATGTTACTCGATGATACGTTAAGATACAGCACAACTATATCACATTCAAATGGTAACTGTAAACTTAATGTATCTCAAACAATCTGTGATGTAAAGTAATACTAAAACTGCAAACTTCAAATTAAAATTGGTAATTGAAGAAATGTTAGTTTAGACCAGTAAACATCAAGGAACAGATTATTAAAACAGTTTAGCCACATTACATGAGGTGCCAACAGCATATGTAAAAAGTTAAGCTCAAAGTCCTGTGATAACAGTCACTGTGGTAAACCGGGACAACCATTATGAAACATGTTAAATTTAAAAAAAATCCCAGGTTAAAGATGCAATCTCACATTAAACATTAAGCTCTAATCAGATGAAATGAGAATAGCCTGACAGCTATCAAATAAAAGATTATGACTGCCACGAGGTCAATCACATGCAAACTCATAGCTGCAAAGAGAACACCGTGAGTGATAACTCAGATGTAAATAGAAGTATTACACACAAGGTGAGCAGGAGAAAAGCTTATTACACCTCAGGAATTAAAGACAATAGCACATCACTGAATCATAAATTCAAGATAAGGTGATTAAAGTACAGGACAGGCCTTCGTAATTGCAGGGAACAATTTGGGTCATTTTGGTGGAGCCCCTCAGCTGCTTCCCATCTACTGCCCCACCACCACCCCACGTTTCCCTCCAACTGCTTATTTTTTTGAGCCTAAGACTTTCAGACTAGGTATAAGAAATGTATGCTATTATGATGTATTAAAATTAAAGCAATATGCATATTTATTAGTTTATATTTTGTCAAAAAACATGCTAAAACAGAAATAAACTGTCCGACTCTTGGATGCCCCCCAAGAGCAAACATCTCCTGTAGTTTCTCTCTCGGAGTCTGCTTAACTCAGTCAAGAATACACTACAACGGACCTTTGTGATGGGCCAGTGAAGGCCTTTGTCTACATGGTGCTACATTAGATGGATGCACCCTGGCTTACCTGCAGTCATGTCCCCAAACTGCTGTAGTTCTGCAGGAATCTCCTTACCTTCGGTATGAGGTAGCTGCACACGTCCTCCTTGCCCCAAATTTTTTATCTCTCTGTTTTTTTGTCTTGCTCCTTCCTCTAATTTGACTCCTGCCTTACACTCCTTCACATTCCGGTGATGACAATTGTACATGCTTTGTTCTTTGTGTGCAATTTTCTCCAAAGAAGCATTATACCATATAATGTTATGAAGGTGTACAGGCACTCATCTTACTCATTTTATTGTCCGAATTATTGCATCATGTGTACTTATGAATGATTGTGTTCATATATGCCACATTATCTTCACTTCCACCTCTCTACATGCTTGCCCTTCTATTACCAGTGTTGCCTTGATATTAAAAAGTTTGTTTCTTTACTGCTGTATTGAGTCTAAAAATGGTCCAAGTGGATCAGTGCTCTTCTTCGGTTAACAAATGTTAAATGATAAATAAAACTACTTTTTGTAAGTTGTTTATATACTCTACACACACCAGCATCTTTGGGAGGTGCTGCAGCAACACCAAGCAGACCCTGCTGCTATGAGGCAGGCTCATTTTGAAACATGAAACCTGGTAAAATCTTCTGACTCAATACAATCTCCAGCACCTAACTCCTATGCCCAGTGTCCTTGGATGCCAAGTAGTACTGGAAAAATGAGACAGTGGGGCCTGTATTTAATGACGGATGGAAGACGGAAGGTCCAAAAACAACATGACCCATTTCTAACTTTCGTTACACATCCTGATCTCATCATTACCCCTTTATCCTTTACAAGCTTACAATCTTCTCCTGTACTTGCTCTGGACGGCTGGAACCCATTATCCAGTTAAATTCTAATATCTTATTACCGTCAACGTGTTTCTACAAAATCATATTGAACTGCATCAGATAATAATCTCAGGTCTCATGTTACAAATGAGATTGCTCACACACCACCCTACTTAAAAAATACATAAATATAACTATTTCTGAAAGATTATTAGTTAAACGGGTAAGTGGACTAATATATGCAGATACTTTTCAGCCATATCCCAGGTCACAAGGGCAACAGCAAGGATTATATGCAGGGATAATTTAAAGTGGTAACAAAGAATCATGTTTTTAGCAGATAGGAAGAAACTAGAATGCCTTATTTAAACCCATGTAGGGAGAATATGAAAAGAACCCAAAGTTTGTGCAGCTTTCAATAATATACTTCCGCCCCTTTCCAATCTAGTCCAACCATTTTTAACTTAGTTTCTGCTTGCCCCCGCCCACACCATTTTCTATGATCTCTGAAACTGTGATATCCCTGCAGTACAACGAGTCAAACTTTCTATTACTGTTTTCAGCCAAGTGAAACATTTTTGGTCCACCTCTGCTTCTCAACACACAGCCCACGCAAACGCCACACACAGCCCACGCAAACGCCACACACACTTGTTTCACTTCTCTGGGATTATTCTGCCCCTACCTGTGACTGCAGCAAGCATGTCTCTGTTGTACTGTAGAACTGGTAACATTCTGTCAAAACTCTTAGCGATCAGTTATATCAGAAAACTGTCGAGGAAGTGAGAACAAAAATCTAGAGACTTTGAAAGGTCCGAATGGAGAGATGATAAATCAGCAAGCAAAGGAGAGCAGTATTGTTAGAACTGAAATCATCTTCAAGTCTTGGTGAGTACCTCTGCAAGGCAGGCCTTGTTTTTTCACAAAATCTCACCAAGACGACACCGATATATAAACTGGGTTTTATATAGCATATATCATGGACAGAAGTAGGTTAAAAAATAAAAAAGATAGCAGGGTGCACAAGACTCAGGATAAAAAAGTGCCCAATCCTGGTAGGTGCACTGATACTAGGACTGGGAAAAATGGCAATGTAGAATCCTCAAGACACGAAAACATTCCTACAATGGGGCTAGGCCAGGCCTAGGGGGAGGATGCCATCCCCCCTCCCACTGTAGAAGGAAGTAGCAGTCCACAAAAACTGATAGGCCAAAAAACAGCCTTGATAAAGTGGACTATTGAAGGTAAGAAAGAAATGATGTATTCCTCCTATTATGCAAGAGACTCAGAATTTCCAGAAAGAAGATATACGAAAAGATTAGGAAAGAAAAATACTTCCACAAGAAAAACTGTCAGAAGCTTCAAATGCAAAATTTGTCTTCATTAATACAACAGATCCATGAAAAACACTATGCTTGGAAGAGAGAGAGGGAGTGCTTGCAACTCAAAACCCTTTTAGCTGATGTAATGGCAACAAGAAAAGTAGATTTCCAAATCAAAAACTTCAAGTCACAATCCTCAAAGAAAATCTGAGTTAAGGCTTGCAGAACCAGAGTGAGATCACATGGAGGAGTAGGATCTTTAATAGGAGGCCTCAAAAGAAAAAACACCTTTCATGAAGGCTTTACATAACCTAGCAGAAACAATAGATCCTGAAGGCAATCCTGAATGAAAGTTGGAAATAGCAGCTAACTGAAGCTTACTGGTAGCAAAACTGGAACCTTGCTTATAAAAAGATTCTAAAAAAATGGCAGAAGGATTTGGAGCAGAAAAGGGATCAATGTTATTGTTGATTACCCAAATGGAGAACCTCTTCCACTTACTCTGTTGTACCTTCTTAGTAGATTTGGCCTCTCAGAAACAAAGTACAGCTTTGACCGGACAGGAAAACCTGGGCCCTCTAGCAATCATAAGAACTTGAGAAACCACGTGGTCAGCTTGAGTGTGTGGAGATGGGAGGTGGCATCTTAACGTTGGGTAAGAAAGGAGGTCCAGTTTGGGTTCTAGCATCCTTGGAGGATGTTTGAGAGGAGACCAGAGGAAGGGAGACCACATCTGATGAGGTCAGAAGGGAGGAATGAGGATTACGGAGCTCTTCAACCATTTGGTTTGCTGAAAAAACTTGGGATCAAAAGAGGAGGAAGATAGGCATACAGGAGTCCCGGGGGCCAATTGTGAACCACAGCATCCCTCAGGGAGCCCCATGATGAAGGAATCAGAGAAGAATAACTGCTGCATTTGTTGTTGTAAGGGCATGCAAAGAGGTTGGAGCAGGGAAGACTCCAACAGACAAATATCTCGTTTGTTACCGATTGATTGAGGGACCACTCGTGAGGCATCAGAATAGACCTGCTGAGCCTCAATACGCTGAATTTCCCCCATGTGGCAAGATGAATGCGGTTTGAAGAGATCACCCATGTAGAGAGGGTAAAGATGGGTTCCTCCTTGCTTGTTGATGTACCACACAACTGACATGTTGTTGGTGTGAATAGCAATAGGCCCTGGAGGGAGGATGTCCTGAAAGGCTTGCAATGACAGAAGAACTGCCCTCATCTCCACGACAGTGATATGCAAACTGGTCTCAGAGACCATATGCCTTGGACCATCTTTCCCTGGAAATACAGCCCCCATCCGAGATGGGAGGCATCTGTGGTCACAGTGGCTGAGGGTAAGGGAAGAATTAATGGTATGCCGATTGTCAGATCTGCTTGAATCCACCACTTTATATGGGATCTGCAAAGGTTTGTCAGTCTGATAGGAGTAGATGGGGGGGTGACTTAAAATGGGCCACTGAACGGACAATTTCCATTGGAGAGTGCACATATAGTATCTTGCTAGCAGGACCAAAAGAATGGCAGATTCCACAGATTCCAGGGCTCTTAATATCAACCTGGCTGTAGGAGATGGCGAAAGTAGAATGGCTTGAACTTAGATTTCAAAGTGTTGCTGCAATGTTGGGTCAAGGCAGCTATTTGAGTAGAAGTGTTCAGATGTACTCCAATGAACTCCAGGTTCTGAACCAGCATTGATTGTGACTTGTCCACATTTATAGTGATGCCTAGAAAGTGGGACAACTGGTAAAGATAATCCCTGGCCTGACAAAGTTGATGCTGAGTGGGGGCAGTCAGGAGTCAATCATCCAAATACATGAACTTTGAGCCTTATGGAACCAAGAATTTTTAGCCCCCCCCTGATTCCTACAGTAGGTTCGTTGGGGTAACAAATCCCCACGGCAAACAAGGTCTTGCTTTCTTGCTTGCAGCTGCTCAGGGTGTCCTTATCAGATGGTACGAATAGTGATGAACCATCAAACGGGGTGCTGACAAATGATGCCTTAAAAGGACTCCACGAAACTGCATAGCCACAGTGACACATGGAGGCACATCAAGATGCCAATGCTGGCTGCTCTAGAAGGACCCTCCATGGAGTGTGAAACATGTCTCATGGAAGGGTTAGCTATACAAGTGAGAGTGACTAGCTTAAGGGAAATTGTATCAAACTCCCTCTTGGGCATAGATGCCACAAGAGAATCAGAGAGTTCCTTGATCAAGTCTCCCTGAAGTGAAGTAAAGTGTGCCAATTAAATTGAGTGCCCTCAGCAAAAATGTCAGATGCATAAGTGCACTTCCTGAATCTGTCCATTGCTCTGGACTCCTTGTTCGGTGGATGGACAGTGGAGCTCTGCTGGGTGCGCTCCTTCTTGGTAGCAGTTGCCAGCAGCATATAGTGTCAACGGGAATATCCTTACTCCAGAAAGCACAGTCCTCGGCTGGAGGGGGGAAGAGAATTTTATCTGGGCATTTAGAAACTGGTTCTATCATATCAGGCTCCTTCCAGGCCGGAATGACGACCAGATTGACAAGAGAGTGTGTCCACCTGGTGGACCACCCAAGATGTAAACATTCCCATCTTAAAGGCCTCCAGGAATAAAGTGAAACAGGCTGGAGGTCCTTGGAAACAGGCTGACCCTGGGAAGGAATGGTAGATTCAAGACCTTGATCCAGAGGAGGAACATGGGGTGGAGCAGCAGTCAAAGGGTCAGGCACTCTTCTGACAGAGAATGCCTTTACCAATGCCTGAAAAGCCGAGGGTCCCGGACAGATCTTGCAGAGTTCCCCAGAGCCAAAGCTACTGAGGAAGACCGAGGAAGCCCACCACAACCCTGACTCCTAGAGAGAACCAGACCCACGCTGTCAAGGGGAGAGACAGATCCGAGAGCAACGGAGCTGACCCTCTCCCCTCGGATCCAGGATACACTCTGATCAGAGGGCCTTGGAGTATACGCAGTCAAGGCAATGTTGGAGTAGAGGAAACCCTCTGATCTGACCCCGAATCCCTTGGGAGACTACTGTCCTGGGCCTCCGAAACAGAGGGTTGGATTGGAGAAGGAGAAAAAAAAAAAAAAAAGAAGGAGTGCAGGTTGGGTAGGCTTGGATCCACGAGGGAACAGAGCAGGAAGAACCCCCATCTGAATCTGGAAGTTGATTATGGATCTAACCATCCTGTCCACATCCAGGTAAAGGCTTTGAGAGGACAGAGAAGAAGCCAAAGAAGGACAAGAATGTCTGGGTGTCTGAAGGATGTTTGCTGGGAATGTAGGAGACACCAAAGCAATGGATATCCCTGAATACTGTGTATCCAGGTACTTCTGGATCAGAGCAGGACTACTTGGATCCAGAGACTTAGGATCCAAATGCACAGTTGAAGTGGACAGCTTATTCGGAGCCATTAGGTCGACTGGACCAGACTGAGCCGAAAGAGGCCTCTGCATCGGTGAGATCGGATTCAATAACTGGTGCCCTGGCAGGCAGATCTGAGGAAGCTCTCGGTTCCTTAGGGTGCCTTCTTTGCCTTGGAGCAAAGCGAAAACTTTGAGGGGGTTTGAGTCCCTGGAGAAATAGCAGAAGCGGGAAAAAAGACCTTTCAAAATAAGTTTCTCCTCTCTTGCCAAGCCCTAGCGTTGAATCTCTCACAGATGTTGCAAGGAGAGTTGAGGTGAACTGGCCCTAGGCAATAAACACAACGATCATGGAAATCCAAGTGCAGAATCTTTCTCTCGCACTTGGAGCACCTCTTAAAGCCAGTAGTCTTCTCCATACCAGAAAGACCAACACTAAAACTTGAACAGCAGCACAAAAGCCAATATCTACTAGAACTATGTTAATCACAACTACAAAAAGACTTTCTTTAAAAAAAAGAAAGGGCTGAAGCACATGAGGAAGAAAACAGAAGGTAAGAAGGGTAAAAAAAAAAAAAAAAAAACTAATGTACAACAAAAACTACACAGGAAAGGAAAGGAGAAGAGAAGAGATGCACTATCAATCAATAAGCAGAAAAAACACCATCTTTTTTATTACTTTTGCTAACTTTGATAATGCTTAACTGTTCCTGGAAAATCATGTCTGGGCACATCAGTGGCAAATGAGATCTGAAGAGGCTGGGCAAGATGTGGGGGGGGGGGGTAATGGGTAGGGGAGTAGTTTGAACCTGGAAGTTCGTATGTGGGAGGTGGCCGAGCCAGATCCAATGTTTGGATCAGAGACCAATACGTGAAGCAGAATGAGAAGGACATCAGATCATAACAAAGATGCTAAATGGATAGAAAAAGTAAAAGAATAAGAAGTTCAAATGTACAGGATATGAAATGGGATGAAGTAATGGCCAGATAGATCGAAACAAAGCTCCTAATTGGAAAACTCCAGACACAGTACCAATTTCTGGCTAAAAGTATTAACATCTTTACATGAATATTTGGCCATGAGTAAGAACTATTTATATGTTCACCCCGAACAAACACCAGCCTGGTTAACAGGAAAAACAATGCTCCTACTTAGAAGCGAACCTGCAAGGTATCCTAAAAACTATAGATCAATAACTTTGCCTTCCGAGGACATATAAACTATACACTGGAATTGATGCCAAACAGTTTATAGTCATTGAGAATCAAACTCAATTATGGCAATAGAAGAAAAGGGTAATAAAAAGTCATATGGAACAAAGGACCATTTGTTGTTAAATAAAATCATAATGGAGAACAGTAAAAAGGGAAAGAATCTTAAGTATGCCATGAATAGACTACAAAAGAGCATCTGACAGTATACCACATTCATCAATAAACAGTGCTTAAAAATGTAAAAGGTACACCCTACACTGATCAATTACATTATAGCAACCACGAAAACAGTGGCAAACCACTTTGCAGTTAAGCCATGATAAAGGACAAATTATTATTAAGGGAGTTTTCTAGGGTGACTCTCTCTCACCGCTGCTCTTTTGGTTTGCCTTTAATCCATTAAGCTGTCTATTTAACAGACTAGTCAAAGTACACTTTGTCATTTAGAACTACATACATGTAGCCTAAATGAAATTTTGTGCATCAGCTCAATTCTTGAGATTACAAAGGAAAGTGAAACAACACATACAAGTAGAGGAATAAACAGAACTAAAAAAATACAATACTACTCCAAACACATGCAAGAAAGAGCACAGACATTTACCAACACTCGTATACGAAAAGATTATCCCCCAAGAGTTAAATTAACTACCTTAAAGTAAAACAAAAACACACTACAGACTGAAATGCCCAAGTTGTCGAATACTGCACATGAGCGAGTTAAATACTGACTATGGATATAATAAATAAATATTGCCCTTACTTGGAATATATGTAAGTATATATTGCACAAATAAAAATTGATTTATGTGTCCAGACCGCTGGGACTAGTGCCAGAGTTCAAAACTCTCAACACTGTAGGGTAGAAACTGTTACTGAATCTTGTAGTCCTGCAGCAGATGCTACGATAAATCCTGCCCGATGCCAGATGCTTAAACAGTCCATGTATGGGATGCATGTTGTCCTGTATTATTTTGGTGGCCTTCTGGATGCTTCTTGCAGAATAAAGATTAGGTCATGGCTACAATTTGGCTCCCAGAAAAATTAAGTGTAAAGACTTATCTTCTTTTTGAAGACCATTTAAAATTGTATAGTTCATCAGATGAGAAACTGAAAGCAGAACCGACAAGTGGTCAAAACTTTTTCAGATGATATAAGAATGTCATTTGGTCTTGATAAATGTGCAAAAGCAACCTTTAACACAGGAAAACTGCAGCACCAAGAAAACATCAGTTTGGGACAGGAATGTGGTATAAAAAGAACTTGAGCAAGAGGCAGTGTATAAATATTTGGGAACTGATGAAGGATTGACAATAAAACATGAACAAATTAGAAAACTGAAATTAATACTGAAAACAGCACTGGCATCTAGGAGCAAAGTCAAAACTATAAACCAATTTGCTCTTCCTGTTCTTACAGTTTTGGGGTGACTTGACTGGCCCCAAAAGTACTAGTTCAGCTGGGCAAGAAAACAAGAAAGTTGCTTCATGCTTATCAAAAAAATCAGTTTATACCAAGATTATATATTCCTTGTCCTGAAGGAGGTATAGACCTCCTTGAAACTGTGTGTACAGATCTGTAATCATAGGCCTGCATACATATCTGCTGACTTCACCAGACTCTAGTGAAAGTTTTAAAACATGAAGAGAACAAGTCTATGACTTCCCTGCTTAGTTTATCAGAAGCATATCGGTATCACAGGGGAATGGAAATAGACAAAAATCAGGCAGCAACCGAATGTGCCAAAAAACAAAAGAAAGGGTATAAGGAAAAGGATCAGAGGATAAGGCAAGGAATATGGAAAAGGAGAAAATATAGTTGCAAGTACAGAAACTCTTGGAACAACCTCATGTCGATCAAGATCTAATGCAGGAATGGTTAAGGACAGGGGAATTTAAACCAAAAGATGAAGGGTTAATATTGGCGGCCCAGGACACTGGACTACATACACAAATGGGAGAGTCAGACAAATTCCGGGTCTGTTTTACAGAACTGCCAAAAGTCGCACATTTTGCTGTTGGGTCCGATAAACTAATGGCAAAGGGCCTATACTCTAGATAGCATAATAATGTGGCAAGACTGTTGCAATGGGCATTGTAAAAACATAATACTGAAGTAGGTGAAAAGCATTAGAAATATTAGCCACAAAGCATTATGAGGACTGATGATGTTTATTTCATATGGGTTCACCCATTATCAACAGTTCAGAAAACAGATGTGAGAAAACTAGATATAGTAGCAAAAAGCACTTTTGGCAAACATCAAAGATTGAAACAGTACTAATTTCAGGAACTTTAATCATACTTTGACTTAAGAATGGGGTCCATTCCTATCATGGTACTAGAAGTCCAAAAGACTTTGTGAAATAAAAAAAAAATAAACTGATGCTGTTAGTTTACCTAGGGTTTGTTTTCATTCTGTCTTGTGACTCACCATCTTGCAGTTATTTCTTGTAATTGTATTCATTAGTAAACTTTTATAAAACTCCCATGTCAAACACAGAAACAAAATAAATTCTATTACCTCTCTCTCTCAGTCTTAAAATTAATCCCATTCTTACCTTCTCAGACAATAAACAGAGCAGTTCACAAAACCAGGTGGTTAATCCAACCAATTTGGGGTTGAATACCCTGTTGTGCACTCAGCAGCAGCAACAACTGACTGTTGTGGGAATATGAGCTAGCTTCCCTGTTGTCTTGAGGACACAAATTCCTCAGGATCTTCTGAAATGTTCTGTTATAAATTCAGAGAACAAGTTCACAGGAATTCCCATTTTTTTTTTTTGCTTGCAGCCTTAATGACTTCAATCACCATACCAAAGGGTCACACAGCTATACTGTTCTTGGGCTGCTTTATGGTACATCCTACTTCAAAAACAAACAGTCAGTAACAGATTCTCTTACATGGTGTCCTGGGACAGATTTACCCATAGTCATCTGTCACAAAGGGTTCACAGTTCAGTCTTCAGTGTGCTCCTTCAAAATAGCTTCATTGCTCTTAAGTGTCAGGCCATCTTAAAATTAGAATGGAAGACTGCATATGGACTCTCTTCTTCACTCACACTCTCCATGTCCAAAATCTCAATGACCTGCACGGTCTTATCAAAATAGTAATTTGGCTATTGCCCAAACTAGAACATCCCCTTATAACCCTCTACCATAATAAGTGTCGGGGCAGTCCTTGTTCTCCTTACCATTAACATACAAACTCATTACACAAACATGTCTCTTCACATTAAACTTCCAAAAAGTTAATTCTAAGATTGCACCCTTTAACTTATAAAAAACAAATCAGCTGTGCCTACCCTATCTGCCAGTCATGGAATATCCTCCAACCTCATTCTTAAAAAACTCTTGGATGAACTGTCTTTTGATATCAAGAATAATGAAACCTCTCCTACAAGAATGAACTAGATTTTTCACACAATTTATAACAAATTAATCTCTTTTTCTTTGAGCACTCTCAAACATTTGGCATAACCCACACCTTTCTAGAGGACGCTATGGAATTCATTGCTGTCTGATGCATCATGTAAACTTTCTGCACTGATCATAACTGCTAAATTCACGTCTTCTGAAGTTTTTTACAATAGTTTGTACTGAACTGCTCTGAAGGTCTTGACAATTGCTTTGTTACTACGTGTCTCTCTATGTTAGCATTTACTATCAAATACCTGAAAACTTCATAACTTCTGCTCATGTACTACTCTCTTACTGTATTGATGCCTCCTGCACCCATGATGTTTACAGCCCTGTATAATACACGTCTACCTACATATGTAAATTTTTAACACTTTGCACTATTTGCACACATTTTTGCTTTTATGAACTTGGACAGTGGTTGAAATTGTACATTTTGGCACTGTCCATTACTTTTGTCAACAAAATAAACAATAAAAGGACCACAATAATACAGACCAAGAAATGCCTTTGTAACATGGAAGAAGCCACAGATCACGTTTTGACAAAATAGAGTTAAAATTCTTTGCATTTAACTTGCAATCACTTGCTTCTGAGGTCTCACATCTTTCCACCACTGCCTTAATCTGCTGGTAACTGCATTTTTCTTTTTCTGGCATGAAATGACACTATGCCAACGGTAGCTGGGAACATCTTTTCTAGTTTAGCATTTCTTGAGTTAGAGCATCATTATCATCAAACCATTCTGATTATAACAGGTAACCAAGACAAAAAAATTCATAACATGCTTATTTGGTGGAGGATTTTAAACTATTAAACTATTACATATCTTCATGCCATTATTAAATACAAACAAAGCAGGCAGCCTTACTTTAACAAGTGGCTGAAACCCCTACTGAACTAACAAGGAAGGATGCATCCATAAGACAAACCACACAAGCCTATGAATAGTAATTGCAAGTGGAGATGAAATAAGTGTTCCAAAAGCTGGGGGTACAGATGTTTAGTGCTGCAGAACGTCATTTTAGAGATTTGTCATTGTCCAAGTCTGGAAATGTTGCCATGATAAAAAAAACTATTTAATGAATTGCATTAAAACAGACATCAACTCACAAGGCTAAAGCAGACACAACTGCTCTAATAGTCACACATAGTCTCACTAAATTTACACCACCAAAATCCACACACAGTAACACAAAAACATTCGCGAAGGCTCTCAATAATAATATGTCTAAGCAACAGAGACCCCCAAAGCAGAAATGCAAGCAACCTCCATTCCCAAACACAACCCTAATGACACATAATCCACAGACTCAGTGTGCCACTCAACCACAGCCAATAAGGCAAAACAACGTACCCAACACACTAGTCATAGGTGACTCTATGGTCAGGCACACTGATGTCCCACTCACCAGGCTAGACAAGGAGAAGGTTACTGTCAACTGCCTGTCAGGTGCCAGGATCCGCCACATAACCCACGCACTCAGGTCACTCCACACCAAGTACAAATATGACTGCCATTGTCCATGTTGGTGTGAATGACCAGAGATGTACTTCCCTGGACTACATGAAGAGACATGGAAGAGCTTTCCGATCTTGTAGCCCAGGCAGGTATGACCCTAGCCCCGAGTAGCATTCTGCCATCACCCAGAATGATACCGCAGTACAAGGACAAAATGATCGACTTCAACAATTAGTTAAGCTTCTGGTGTCATTCTAAGGGGATCAAGTATCTGTTTGCTTGGGATGACATGGTCGACAGACCACAATGCTTTGCCACAGATGGCCTGCACCTGTCGCCCCTGGGATTCCGGATACTGGCTAAGGCTCTTACTGCCCCTATAGTGCCTTTTTTAGGCAGGGTTCAAATAACAAATTCACCATCATAACAGGAACACGCAAACAAAAACTGAAGGTAATGCTACTCAATGCTAGAAGTCTAAATCTCAAAATGCACTCACTCGAGGCACTTCTTAAAATGGAAAACATTTATATCTCTGCAGTGACTGAGACCTGGTTCAAGGCTCCAGAGAGCACCCCTGCACTACCAGGCTATAACTCGTACCACACTTTTTGGCCATGTAACCTGGACCGAAACACCAAAGGCAGAGGTGTGTCCATATTCATTTAGGATATCCACACCTCCAGGCTAGTTGCTTAGCATAATGCATCAGAGGTTAAGTGCAACTAACTCTGCGCAAAACTGCCATCCAAATTGTAGCTTGCTACAGATCCCCCACCATGCCCCAGGATTCTCACTCCTCTTTTCTTGATGTACTGGAAAATATTAGGGTTCAACCAAACACCCTATTAATGGGTGACTTCAACTACCCCACCATTAAACTACTCGTGTACCAACTCCTTAGCTCAATGCTTTCTGGAATTCATAAACTCCAACGCCCTAGATCAACTTATCCACACCCCCACCAGGGGCAACAATATCCTAGACCTAGTCATTACCAACATGAGTGACCGGTGTTCCACACCTGAAGTCAACCCCTCGTTGGTCCAATATGACCATAAGCTTATCAGCCTTGATATCCACATCCCGCCCCCACCCTCCATTGAGGAAACCACAGTAAAAAATTTCTCCAAAGCCAACTTAATGCTTTTTAAGACAGAAGCGGTGAACTTCATGACACTCATGCAGATGTTCAATGCAGTTACAACTGCTGAATCCTACACAAATGCACTCTATAACCACTTACACGAGTGCATGGATCGTGCTATCCCAAAAAGAACCAAGACGCTATCCTCCAAAAAAAAAAAGGAAGCCAGTCTGGTGGTCCCCTGCCATAAACAAACTGTACAACAGAAGGAAGAAACTGTTGCAAAAGAGAGTAAAATGCCATGAGTGGAGAAGCTCCCTGGTCAGCCTCAGTAAGAAGCTGAGATCCCTTATAAGATCCTCCAAAGCTAGCTACAAAAACAAAAATCGCCACTAAATCCAAGGACAACCACAAAGCATTCTACAGCTATGTCAAGAATCTAGATGGCAACACCCAGATCTGCTCCGAGTTACAGCACAAAGGCATGAAAATTACAGAACCAACTGATATTGCCAACATCCTGGCAGATCGGTTCAGTGCTAACTTTACTCCCCTCTCACCCCCTAAAGGGCCCATATCTATACAGGAAGAATGCAGAGTCCCTGTAATCACAACTACGCAGGTAAAAGCAGCACTCTCTAAAGCCAAAAACACAGCATCCACGGGACCAGACAACATCCCAGGCTGCGTTTTACACAAAACTTCAGAACGAACTGGCTCCCCACTTAAGCACCATGTTCAATAATAGCCTCGCATCAGGCTTTGTGCCCACTGAATGGCACACAGCAACAGTTATCCCACTCCACAAAGGGGGAGCCACCACTGATCCCAGGAACTATCGACCTATTAGCCTGACGAGCCTGGTCTGCAAGGCCATGGAATGTATCATTATGGAACTCGGACAAAGACGTTAGTAACCTCCAGACTCTGGATCCCATCCAGTTCGGGATTGTGAAAGGCAGATCATGCCTCCTGAACCTGATCGACTTCTTTGAGGCAGTCACCAAAGCCGTGGAGGAGGGTAAGGTGGTTCACACAGCCTATCTTGACCTCGTCAAGGCTTTTGACACCATCCCCCATTCGGGAATTATAGCTAAACTCACTAAAGTAGGTATAAATCCCTACGTCACAAGATAGGTTGCCAAATGGCTCACTGACAGAACCCACACGGTAAAAGTTGCAGACTCCAAATATGACCTCAAGGCAGTGACAAGTGGAGTGCCACAGGGTTCCGTCCTGGGACCTCTCCTGTTTGGCATCTACTTCTCTGAAGTACATGCTAACACAGAAGGCCTCTGGCTGATGAAGTTCACAGATGACTGCAAACTAGGAGCCATAGTCAAGTCCCCAAATGATGTGGACATCCTACAGAAGGGCCTCACTGAGATAGATGCCTGGTGTCAGAGCCATGGCCTCAAGCTCAATGCCAAAAAGTGCAGTGTCATCCCCTTTGGTAAAAGCTCTGTACCCATGAACTACCACATTAGACAGTAATCTACTTAACACCGAATGAGTGATAAGAGACCTTGGGACCGAGGTGGACAGTAGTCTCTCCTTCGATAGCCACATCACCACAGTAGTCAGGAAGTCCTTCTACGTAGCACACATCATAAAAGGGTTCTCAATCCAGGACAAAAAAAAAAAAAAAAGGAGGTCATTGTTCCCCTCTATTCGTCACTCAGACCCATTATAGAGTAAAACGCCCCTTTTGGAATGTACCTCACAAGACATCTGCAGCAGCTGGAAAGGCCACAGAAGTACCTCACAAAGAGGATTACTGGCCTCAAACAAATGCCCTACACTGACCGCCTCAAAAAACTCCAGCTTTACTCTGTAGCATATCGCCTACCCCGAGGTAATCTCTGCCTAACATATAAAGCTATGTCAAACCCAGAGCTGTTGGACATGCTACACCTAAAGAAATCACAATCCCTCCAAGCTACATGCTCTAGGGACCTAAGCCTTGTCACCACAATAAACAGGACATGCTGGAGAGATAGATTCCTGTCCCAGAGACTTCCTATACTCTGGAACAAGCTACCAGTCTATGTCAAGCAAAGTTCATTAGCACTCCAAGAAAAATCTTGATGAGTGGATGGGAAATAGGAAATACACCCCAGGGATCACTTCTGTCTCTCTGCTGGATAGTGGCACAGGAAAATAACTTTCTTGGGTGGCGTAAGCTATGGCACCTTGCTGGCTAGGCTTATGTAGGCCCTTGGGCCGATAGCCTAGTACCTACCTATGGACCTATAATTGCTTAAGAAGATTTAAAAGATCCTTTATTCAGCACAGGAAATCTACCATACTCATGTCAGTTCTAAACAAGATATGCATTTCTTTGTTCCTGTAACTTTTTTAAAAATTCTGTACCGAAGAAGACTTCATAAACTCCACAATCTCCTTACTGTACTACTTAATCTTCTCTGCTTTGCACATCTAACTGTGTGGACAGTAAGAATACTCTGTACTGTTTTGTCACTGGGCTGCATCATGGCTAAAAGGAGTCTTGTACAAGACCACTACCCAATTAAAAAAATAAATAAATTCTAGCTTTCTTGGCAGTCTCTCCAGCACCAGCTGTCTGAATTTCTCCATTGTACAGGACTTCACTCATGTCTGTTCCCTCACAGCCCGGAACCTGGAATATGTCAATTTTCTCCTGGCAGATTCAGATGCCTCATGAGTATTACCATTGTCTGCCTACTCCAGATGTTCATCGTGGTTCACTGTTGCAGTCATCACTGTAAGCTTCTTCCTGCTGGCAGCAGCCCTTGATCGGCCAGAGTCCCAAAGTCTGGGTCCGATGTCGGCTGAGGTCGCTCTTTCCCCTGACGTCAGAGCGCCAGGGGTGTAAAGGCCTCAGCCAACGCCATTTTCCTCAGTCTTTCTTGCTGTGCGGTGCCCGAAGCAAAATTCGCAAGTGCCGGTCGGCCGACTCCTACTTTTGGTGATTTTATCTGAAGACTTCTTCTTCCTAAAGCTAAGTACCCCGTTGGGGAAACTTTTTTCTTGCTCCAGTCCGATGTCAGAAAAATAATAAATGTATTTCTTGTGGGAAGCAAATACCTCATAAAGATTTCCATTCATACTATATTCCTTGCCTAGGCTCTGACCACGACATAGCTAGCTGTAGGTTTTGTGCTAGATTTAACCAACGCACAAGCGCAGGTACGATTTTGCCTTCCATTATTTTGGGAGAAGATTTAATTACAATAGGTCATCAGATTCTTATCCGGGTGGAGCACCCAAACGGCGCAAAGATAAAGACAGGCCTCAGAGATCCAAAATGAAAGACATTTCTCTACAAGAGCCAGTTGCCGGTTCGTTGGTCGCCTCGGTCATCCCATGAGGAGCAGATGAGGCCTTCAAAATTTCAACGGACTGGACCTTCGGATAATGCTCCCTCAGATGGGTCCGGAGCCGCTGTGCAGGCACCGGCTTCTGAGGGGGTTTTCAGGCTTACACAGCTTCATGTAAAGATGGCTTCAGTTTTACAGCCAAAGAGAAAGACTAAGGCTCCAGCAAAGACAAACAAACAAGCACAGGCTTCTTCAGTTCAAGGCCCTAGACCTCAGGGGCAGATACTTAAAATGGCCGAAGGCCTGTTGACTATGATCAGGGGTTCCCTTCCCCCTCCTGACAAAAGGCCTAGGTGAGAGCCAGATTATGATTCATCAGATCAGGTTTCAATTTCTTCTGCTTCTTCCTCTCAGCAGGATTATGCCTTCCTTCCTTAGGAGGATTCTGATGCTGAAGAATCCCTTCCTTCAGCTTCTCCTCCTGAAGATTATTCTTTTGGGGAAACCTTGCATGACATGAGAGAGCATTTCCACTTGGAAGGGCAGGAATACTCTGAATCCAAGAGAAGGCTTAGAGATTTTCTTCTTCTTTCCCAGCATAGGCCCCTGGCTATCCCCCCTGTCTTGGGCATTGTGGATGATGTTTTTACAGAGTCTATCCTCTCTCTCCTGATTCCTTTCCTCCTGCTCCTGTCAAACCAGATAAGTATTATAGGGTTCCAGATTCTCACAAATTCCTTTTTAAAAATCCTTCAGCTGATCCTGAAACTATTTCTCAGGGCCCTAAGGGTGTTAAAGCGGCCTCTGCTAAGAACCCTATTCCTTCTGACAGAGTCCAGAGCCTTGGAAAGATGGGGCAAAAAAGTCTATACTTCCACTACGTTGTACGTTGTCTATTAGAGCTTTGAATTGTCAATTTCATATGTTGAAATATCAGCAATACCTTTTGTCTGTGTTGAGGCAAAAGATGTCAGCTGTTTCTGGTTGTGCAGAAAATAAGGAGCTACAGGATTTGTTGCATGCTATTGAGCAGGTGGGTAAACATACCTTGCACTGTGGTTTTGATTCTTTGGAGGCTTCTTGCAGGGCTGCAGCTACTGGCACAGTTATTAGAAGGCATGCTTGGTTAAGGGAGCAAAGTTTGCCAGATCAGGTTAAGGCAAAACTGTTGGATGCCCCTCTACAGCACAATGTTTTGTTTGGGGCCAAAGCCGAGGAGTTATTAAAGAAAATGGAAGACAAGGCCAAATCTATGCAGATGATTAAAGATTTTCTACAGGTGCAGCCACCTAGATTTAGCAGGAACTGGCCAGCTAAGCCTTGGTCCTTTCCGACCTCGGACAGACCCCAGAGAGGCAGATACAGACGTTCCAGACGTAGAGAACAGGCACAGACCTCTTTCAGACCCAGGCAGTGGAGTGCTCCCTCTCCCAAGGGTGGAGAAGATAGGTCACAACCTTACAGGAAACAGTGATCACAATTTTGCCTTGCCTCCAGCGGGAATTTCTTTGGTGGGCCGAGGCCCGTCTCCAGAACAAGGGAAAGCCTTTCTGTCCCACTCCAGATAAAGTGATAATGACAGATGCTTTGGACTATGCATGGGGAGCCCACATGCAAGGGAAATGTCTTCAGGGTGCCTGGGCAGAGGACCAAATGCACCTGCACATAAATTTGAAGGAAATGCTAGCTGTACAGAATGCCCTGACAGCTTTCAAGGATCTTATTCTACCAGGGCAATTACTGATAAAGACAGACAACACCCTCTCATTCAGCTGGAAAAACCTCTCAGTGTATGAACCTCTCAGTGTATGCTTTTCCTCCATTGCTTCTTCTACCAAGGGTACTTCTGAAGATCAAACAGGACAACCAAAAATGATTCTACTGGCTCCCAAATGGCCTCAACAATTCTGGCATTCAACCCTGATGAATTTGGCTCAGGGTCCGCCCTGGATTCTACCTCAAATTCCACATCTACTGTCTCAACAAGACGGCCGGATTCTGCACAGCCATGTCAAAACACAATCTAGCAGCCTGGCAGATCCGGGGGCTATAAGCAATTCTACCCTTACCAAACAGGTAATGGATGTAATTCTTGAAGTTAGAAGGCCCAGCACCAGGAAATCTTATGCAGGAAAATGGAAAAGATTTTGCATCTGGAATCAGGCCCAGGGTTTTGATACTACAGTTCCAAACATCCCTCTGATTTTACAATACCTAACAGAGATGTTGCATAAGGGCCTATCTTTTTCATCTATCAAAATACATGCCTCGGCTATTTCTGCACAATACAATACGGATCCCCCAATTTTTTCTCATCCGTTACTTAAACAATATCTCAGGGGGGCAAAGAATATCAGACCCCCTAGAAGAGCTCCAGTTCCCGCTTGGGATCTCAACTATGTTTTGGAAAAGCTAACTCTGCCTCCTTTTGAACCTGCGGCTACCACAGATTTAAAGTGGTATCTTGGAAAACTGCTCTTCTTTTAGCAATAACCTCTGCCAGAAGTGTTTCGGAATTACAAGCACTCGTGGCTGTGGAACCCTTCATTATTTTTCATCAGAACAGGGTTTCCCAGAGGACTAACCCCACTTTTATGCCTAAGGTGGTTTCTAAAGTAGCCTTGAATCATACTATTCATTTACCTACTTTCTAACCTAATCCTCAAAATGAAGGAGAGAGAATTTTGCATTCTTTAGACATACACAGGCAGCTTTGCTTTTACCTAGACAGGACCAAGATTTTTAGGAAAACTGACCAATTGGTTGTAGCCTATGCTGCTACATCACAAGGAAAAGCAATAACTAAACAAACTATTTCTAATTGGATTGCCCACTGCATCAGGTTCTGTTACTCTCATCATGGCAAACCAGTTCCTATTAACATTAGGACACATTCTGCCAGAGCTGCTGCTACTTCAGCAGCCTTCCTCAGTGGAGTTCCTACCAAGGAAATCTTAGAAGCTGCTACTAGGAGTTCTGTACATACCTTTTCTAAGCACTACAACCTCCCTCTCTACTCTAAATCTAGGGCAGGCTTTGCCTCTGCAGTCCTGCAGGGCCTTGTAGCCGCCCCTTCTGTACCATGTCCAGCCACCCTTTCTTAGCTTTGGGATTCAACCCTACAGTGATGACTGCAACAGTGAACCACGATGAACACAGTACAGTTGTGTACTCTTACCATAAATGTAGATGTTCGAGTGTGTTCACTGTTGCAGTCTGGGTTACTCTCCCTCCTATCCCCACTCTCCCTCCTATCCCCTCTTTTGCTGTTTCTAGGAGTACTGTCTGTGTTTCCTTAGCACTACTCTTCCTCGGAGGTATATTTGCTGGTGATTTTTGGTTATGTTCTACTTTGATGCATGCTTATTCTTCTGACTAAGCTATTGGCCTTTTGTTTTTGGGCACCGGACATCGGGGGCAAGAAAAACTGAGGAAAATGGCGTCGGCTGAGGCCTTTATACCCCTGGCGCTCTGACGTCAGGGAAGGAGCGACCTCAGTCAGCGTCGGACCCAGACTTTGGGACTCTGGCCGATCGAGGGCTGCTGCCAGCAGGAAGAACCCTACAGTGATGACTGCAGCAGTGAACACACTCTAACATCTACATTTATGGTAAGAGTACACAACTGTACTTTCTTCATTTTCTATTCCTGTCTCTAAACTCAACCTCTATGCAAGTTTTTTTTTCTTTTCCATAGATTCGCACATCATTCCACGTTTTTTGCTTTACTTGTGCATCTGTCTTCCTTTCAGCAACACAAAAATTTTAAACATTTCCAATTGTCTAGCCTCTCTATTATTTAGATAGCACTACTTTCTTAGCATTGTTTTCATACATGTGACTCAAAACATACTTATCTTTTTTAGTTAGAAAGAAAATACAGATCTCAAACTGCCCTATAAATGTTGAGAAAGATTCAAAAGAGAGCCGCTGCTTTTACCGAGTTAGAAAATTCTCTGTAATATTCTCTGTAATATGCACTTTTAAGAACAGCATTTCTACAGCTGTAGGAACTGTGGAGACCTACAAGGCCAAATAAGCACCATCTATCCTTCACCTACATATCCCATACAAAACCCTGCCTAAGGTTTCACACATACACCAAGGGAATACCAGCTATTTACAAAAAAAATAAATAAAATAAAACCAAACCCTCTGGGGTCCTGCTCAACTGAAAGAGCTCCTTATGGCCTATACTCCAGCTTACTAGTTATGTTCAGGTCACAATGGGGTAGTTAATAACTACCAGTATCCACCTAGAAATAGAAGGAAAGGGTTTCTTGGCTAATTCAGTAAAGTCCTGTGGCATTCACTAGTTCGTCTGCTTTAGGGTAACTTAACTATATACTTCTTGCAAGTAGTCTCTTTAAATGAGGAGACTAATGTGTTTGTTATTTATTTATTGCTTAAGCTACTTTTAACTTGCAAGGTACAAGACTAAAAAAGAAGTCAAGTGCAGATACTTTAAAAATCTGCAGCAGCAAATGAACATTTGGTTATGGATAAAGATGATCAAATTACTTCTCACAAACTGACCTTGAGAAGCAGGAAGTATGCCGAAAATCAAAAGGGATGTTCAATCACTTTTTAAAGTTGGTCCATCAACAGCAAATGATAGAAACTAAATGGCAGTGGTATACAACATAGGGGGGCAAATGCAATAAGCTGCCAAACCAGTTTCTGCAAGGTGGACCATCCACAGAATCAGCCTCAATTTTGCAGGTAAAATGTCAGCACAAACATTTCTCTGTTGTGAACCATTCCATCTCATCAAATATATTTAAGATAGAATAACAATACATTTTGAGCACTTTACTTATTGGGTAATATTAACTGCAAAAAAAGTTAATTACAAGAAAAGCAAAAACTATTATTCCTAATCTGGCTGCAATTAATCTAAACTAACTTGAAAGGTGAGCCCCAAAATAATACATAACGGATACCCTATAGTCAAGATTAATTCTGCCTTGATATTAATGTGTGGCCACTGAAAAACTGGATGCTACCGAAAGAGTCTAGGAGGGCCTGCAATCTCCCACTCTGCAAAATACTTAGAATATATCAGTGCAACATATGTCTGTCCCATCATGTGCAGACTATGTCCATTCCTACACGCTTGCTTATATCAGGATTATTACATGGATTACAAACACCCAGTAGCTCATCTACACTTATTAAACCATATTAATTTATGTGAATTAGCTTGTGCAGTTACCAGTTAAATAGCTACTTCTCAATGTGTTATTTAAAATTTAAATATTTCTGTCTTACCACTCATACTTCTCTCAATTTTATTATACACCATAAAAAGAGATCCAGAAAACTCTGGACAAAACCTGTTGTGCAAGTACATCTGTTTGAACTAGAAACATTTCAGACAATGCACAGGCATAACAATAAACAAAACCACATGCAAGGAACAAAAACACTGGCCTAATCCACTTCTCACTAGTGTTAAAGGCATGGCCAAGAGTCAAGGATAACACACTACTAGGTCAAACATTCAAAAGGATTAACAGATCGATTACAATGCCTGCATCCCCTTTAGCGATCACAACCAAAGCACTTATGACCCATCATGCTCAAAACATTTCTACAGTGTATTACAGCAACTTCCTCATAAAGCTGGTATCAATGTAGTGCCTGGACAAAATGCTTTCAAGGACAAAGTGTTAAAGATATTGTATAACAAGTACCTCACTGATTTACAACTCGCCCATAAAGAAAATACTTTAAAGCAGAGTTATACCGTACAGCATACTGCTCCATACCATAAAGCCTTAACTTGCAAGAAAATATTAAAGGATGAAGAGGAAGCAATATGGATACCTTAAAAGTTTCAGTCCATATTTACCATACAGGCTTAAATGGGAACAACAGCTTTTAACAGAGTGGCCCATACCTCACAACTGTACA
Source organism: Protopterus annectens (assembly GCF_019279795.1). Lineage (NCBI taxonomy): Eukaryota > Metazoa > Chordata > Ceratodontiformes > Protopteridae > Protopterus > Protopterus annectens. The sequence continues at coordinate 353,740,632 of NC_056735.1, read as the reverse complement.
GATTTTCACAGAATGCCCAGAGTTTTACCTCATATTTTTGGTCTTTTTCTCATAAAATTGTGGTTTTCTGGAAAATCAGGAGTCAGAAAATAATGACAGATAATGGAGTTTCAGACTTTACAGCTTTCAGAATATACATGCTAATGCAAAACCTGTGATTCTATCAACTTTCTAAGTTTTTGAGCCCCTATTTTTGAGCCTCCCCTGGACAAAATGCTTTCAAGGACAAAGTGTTAAAGATATTGTATAACAAGTACCTCACTGATTTACAACTCGCCCATAAAGAAAATACTTTAAAGCAGAGTTATACCGTACAGCATACTGCTCCATACCATAAAGCCTTAACTTGCAAGAAAATATTAAAGGATGAAGAGGAAGCAATATGGATACCTTAAAAGTTTCAGTCCATATTTACCATACAGGCTTAAATGGGAACAACAGCTTTTAACAGAGTGGCCCATACCTCACAACTGTACAGATTTTCACAGAATGCCCAGAGTTTTACCTCATTTTTGGTCTTTTTCTCATAAAATTGTGGTTTTCTGGAAAATCAGGAGTCTTTTACCTCATATTTTTGGTCTTTTTCTCATAAAATTGTGGTTTTCTGGAAAATCAGGAGTCAGAAAATAATGACAGATAATGGAGTTTCAGACTTTATAGCTTTCAGAATATACATGCTAATGCAAAACCTGTGATTCTATCAACTTTCTAAGTTTGCAAAGTGTCTATTTTTGAGCCCCTATTTTTGAGCCTCCCCTGGACAAAATGCTTTCAAGGACAAAGTGTTAAAGATATTGTATAACAAGTACCTCACTGATTTACAACTCGCCCATAAAGAAAATACTTTAAAGCAGAGTTTTACCGTACAGCATACTGCTCCATACCATAAAGCCTTAACTTGCAAGAAAATATTAAAGGATGAAGAGGAAGCAATATGGATACCTTAAAAGTTTCAGTCCATATTTACCATACAGGCTTAAATGGGAACAACAGCTTTTAACAGAGTGGCCCATACCTCACAACTGTACAGATTTTCACAGAATGCCCAGAGTTTTACCTCATTTTTGGTCTTTTTCTCATAAAATTGTGGTTTTCTGGAAAATCAGGAGTCAGAAAATAATGACAGATAATGGAGTTTCAGACTTTATAGCTTTCAGAATATACATGCTAATGCAAAACCTGTGATTCTATCAACTTTCTAAGTTTGCAAAGTGTCTATTTTTGAGCCCCTATTTTGAGCCTCCCCTGGACAAAATGCTTTCAAGGACAAAGTGTTAAAGATATTGTATAACAAGTACCTCACTGATTTACAACTCGCCCATAAAGAAAATACTTTAAAGCAGAGTTTTACCGTACAGCATACTGCTCCATACCATAAAGCCTTAACTTGCAAGAAAATATTAAAGGATGAAGAGGAAGCAATATGGATACCTTAAAAGTTTCAGTCCATATTTACCATACAGGCTTAAATGGGAACAACAGCTTTTAACAGAGTGGCCCATACCTCACAACTGTACAGATTTTCACAGAATGCCCAGAGTTTTACCTCATTTTTGGTCTTTTCTCATAAAATTGTGGTTTTCTGGAAAATCAGGAGTCAGAAAATAATGACAGATAATGGAGTTTCAGACTTTATAGCTTTCAGAATATACATGCTAATGCAAAACCTGTGATTCTATCAACTTTCTAAGTTTGCAAAGTGTCTATTTTGAGCCCCTATTTTTGAGCCTCCCCTGGACAAAATGCTTTCAAGGACAAAGTGTTAAAGATATTGTATAACAAGTACCTCACTGATTTACAACTCGCCCATAAAGAAAATACTTTAAAGCAGAGTTTTACCGTACAGCATACTGCTCCATACCATAAAGCCTTAACTTGCAAGAAAATATTAAAGGATGAAGAGGAAGCAATATGGATACCTTAAAAGTTTCAGTCCATATTTACCATACAGGCTTAAATGGGAACAACAGCTTTTAACAGAGTGGCCCATACCTCACAACTGTACAGATTTTCACAGAATGCCCAGAGTTTTACCTCATTTTTGGTCTTTTTCTCATAAAATTGTGGTTTTCTGGAAAATCAGGAGTCAGAAAATAATGACAGATAATGGAGTTTCAGACTTTATAGCTTTCAGAATATACATGCTAATGCAAAACCTGTGATTCTATCAACTTTCTAAGTTTGATAAGTGTCTATTTTTGAGCCCCTATTTTTGAGCCTCCCCTGGACAAAATGCTTTCAAGGACAAAGTGTTAAAGATATTGTATAACAAGTACCTCACTGATTTACAACTCGCCCATAAAGAAAATACTTTAAAGCAGAGTTTTACCGTACAGCATACTGCTCCATACCATAAAGCCTTAACTTGCAAGAAAATATTAAAGGATGAAGAGGAAGCAATATGGATACCTTAAAAGTTTCAGTCCATATTTACCATACAGGCTTAAATGGGAACAACAGCTTTTAACAGAGTGGCCCATACCTCACAACTGTACAGATTTTCACAGAATGCCCAGAGTTTTACCTCATTTTTGGTCTTTTTCTCATAAAATTGTGGTTTTCTGGAAAATCAGGAGTCAGAAAATAATGACAGATAATGGAGTTTCAGACTTTATAGCTTTCAGAATATACATGCTAATGCAAAACCTGTGATTCTATCAACTTTCTAAGTTTGCAAAGTGTCTATTTTTGAGCCCCTATTTTGAGCCTCCCCTGGACAAAATGCTTTCAAGGACAAAGTGTTAAAGATATTGTATAACAAGTACCTCACTGATTTACAACTCGCCCATAAAGAAAATACTTTAAAGCAGAGTTTTACCGTACAGCATACTGCTCCATACCATAAAGCCTTAACTTGCAAGAAAATATTAAAGGATGAAGAGGAAGCAATATGGATACCTTAAAAGTTTCAGTCCATATTTACCATACAGGCTTAAATGGGAACAACAGCTTTTAACAGAGTGGCCCATACCTCACAACTGTACAGATTTTCACAGAATGCCCAGAGTTTTACCTCATTTTTGGTCTTTTTCTCATAAAATTGTGGTTTTCTGGAAAATCAGGAGTCAGAAAATAATGACAGATAATGGAGTTTCAGACTTTATAGCTTTCAGAATATACATGCTAATGCAAAACCTGTGATTCTATCAACTTTCTAAGTTTGCAAAGTGTCTATTTTTGAGCCCCTATTTTTGAGCCTCCCCTGGACAAAATGCTTTCAAGGACAAAGTGTTAAAGATATTGTATAACAAGTACCTCACTGATTTACAACTCGCCCATAAAGAAAATACTTTAAAGCAGAGTTTTACCGTACAGCATACTGCTCCATACCATAAAGCCTTAACTTGCAAGAAAATATTAAAGGATGAAGAGGAAGCAATATGGATACCTTAAAAGTTTCAGTCCATATTTACCATACAGGCTTAAATGGGAACAACAGCTTTTAACAGAGTGGCCCATACCTCACAACTGTACAGATTTTCACAGAATGCCCAGAGTTTTACCTCATTTTTGGTCTTTTTCTCATAAAATTGTGGTTTTCTGGAAAATCAGGAGTCAGAAAATAATGACAGATAATGGAGTTTCAGACTTTATAGCTTTCAGAATATACATGCTAATGCAAAACCTGTGATTCTATCAACTTTCTAAGTTTGCAAAGTGTCTATTTTTGACCCCCCCCCCATTTATGATGTTGTCCGGATTTCTTGCTCTAAGAGGTTGAGAGGTATAAATTATTGTCTGCAGTAGATATCTAAAGATGAACAACTAGACACCTAGTTCATAATAAAGTTTCCACACAATAAAGGAAAACGGTTCATTAAAAAAAAAAAATCACAGATCCCTATAATCTTACACCACATTTAACAACGAATAAAAATTATAAGCAATGGGTATAAACAGAACGACAATCGAAAACAAATGTTTAATATGTTTCTGACTGACTGCCTAACAAAATTTACACGGCCAACTTCCTGCACAATATATTAATCAGAAAAACCTTCAGGGTTAGAAAGAAGGAACAAATGAGGAAGGAACAGACACGATACCGAAAGACTAGAAATAGGATCTACAATGAATTACTCAGGACACCGTCAATGACATGCCTGAAAAGGCATACATAAAACATGGAATTAGTCCAGTAATACCACTGCTTCATTTACCATACATTAAAAAAACGTTTACCCAATAAGCAGTCAACATACGAATACCTTTACTACTGATTTCAAAGAAAATTATGTAAACCGAACGATAATTGCTGTCATTGCCATAGACCACAATTACTCAAAAAAAAGAGACAATACCAAAATTAGACAAGACCATGAACACAACTCCTAAGGCTTACCATCTATCCAGACAGCTAACAGAATGACCAACATCCAATTGGCCTCTCCAGACATGGCCAGCCTCCGCACTATACTGCAGGTTGCCATTATCCCTACTTCACAGCCCTGCCGATGTCAACTCCAAGGAATAACCACCCCAAGTCAGCTGACTTCCACTATTTTTATTTAGCGTATTACTAAAAGAGCATGACAACTGCCTACGTAAACAGAACGCGAGGAGGAGCTTTTCCGTAGTGGTATCACGACAGTAGTTTACGACATCCTCTTATAAAGCAGCTAACTTGGAAAGTGGGTGTTCGTTTTGAGCAGCAAGTTTTGCGTATTAGTGTAAAAAAAATGCGCTGTGATATTTTTATGCCAGTAAAGTCATAGCTTTTCGCTGTCACTGATTTTGACTGAAATGTTAGCTCTGTTCCTCTTAATCTCTCCTAAAGCTGGTGACCTTTGGAGAAAAAAACGCAAACTGCAATTATTAAATAAAGACTATAGTTACAATTAGAGACTTCAGAAAATATCAAGCAGAGTACCTCTTTATCCCTTTTTAAGTTCAACCCTGGATAACTGGATGGGAAATAGAAATTACATCCGTGGGGTTCCACCCGTGTCCTTGCTGGACAGTCAGGAGCATCAGGTGCTGATTTGTCTAAACATGGGCTAAACTCTTGGCTAGGCCCAATAGCCTAGTAACTTCCTATGATTTTAAAGGCATCCCTGATTATTTCTGAATTTGCCCCGAACTCGGTTGAGATTCTTCCCCGATTTTTTGAGAGCTAGGAGTAAAGTTGATTGTATTTGTAGAACCGGCGTGTTATCCGCTTGGACCTCGCAACATATCCACGGACGTTCAGTATTTTAGTCGTGATCGTTGCAGAATGGTTGTGTATTTACAATATTTTTAAGACTCTACTCTACAAATTAGTTAGCTGTGACATGAATCGCTTACGGTTTAATGTGCTGCGTACTTCCACTATTGATGATGCTTCTTTCTTGCTAGGTTGTTCCTAATTTTAAAGGGCTAAATCTTTCTGATTAAATTGTTTGCTTTTTTAATTTATGTTAAAAATATTGTATTATTGTGTATGTGATTTGTTTAAAATCAGTTACTGCAACTACTGTTAAGGGCAGGGTCTAGTCTGTTAAGTCCAGTGTACAGAATGTTTGTGAATGCGAGAGTGAGTGGCTTTATGTGTAATTTTGACCTCTCTTGTTCACTTAACCTAGCCCACAGGTCATCCATGGCTATGACTGAAGAGACTGTTGGTCCTGCTCATTTATATTGTGGACAAGTTGGAAATGGCCCCTTGCACTAGCTCACTTACCAAATCAATACGTTTTAATAACTAATTAATTAATTAACTAAATCATTTTAATAACCATTTTTATCCCTGTCATATGTGTGCATATTTATTTACATATAGTTATGTTTTCTACACATTTTTCAAATCCCCTGAAACCAAGATCTGTGGATTCAACAATTTTAAATGGACAGACTTCATACAGTACAATGACACGATTTCAAAATTCGATTATGTCAGTACTAGCTCTGATACCAACATAGCAGTAAGCTACGCAAAGCTGGGCTGGCCTTAGGTGAACTGGCGCACTAGGTAAAAAGGCTCCATGGCCAGGAGATTTTGGTACCTTTCCACTGGGGCATTTCCTGACCAGCAAGCCCTGCCCCTGTGTGATCTGACCATGCCCATATGGTGGTAACCTCGCCTCATTTGTCAAACCACACTCCAAATCAACAATCGTATGTAGCGGCAAATCTACAACTAATCAAGGAAAGCATATAAAGGGACCAACATTTTTTTTTAGGTTGCATAAAACAGAGGCACATAGTATTGCATCACTTGCTTGCTGTGTGGTATGTTATGTGGAATGTGTAGCTCTCCAAGTTTATACTTACTTTTATAAACTTTAGAAGCATAAGTGTCCATAAAAGGCAGATATAAAAATGTAATTTACATAATTTACATATTTCATAATCCAGTGGTAACATCCCAGCAAAAGGAGCACTTGATCTGTCAATGCTTCATAATTAACTCATTATTACCACACGTCACTGCTGATTATTAGCACTCATTGCTGACTGCTGACATACGTTTGGTGCCACCTTAACTAAATACAAACATATTGCATAAAAAATAAGGATTGTTGTTAAATGCTGTCAGGTACCAGCAGTCAAAAACATATTCAATAGTGCAGAAGGAAGAACTGTATGAACATTTGTAGAAATGTGTACAATTAATTTTAAACCAACATGTGCCAATGGTGGTGGGCTGTTGATGGCAGAGGTTCTGTCAGAAAACAAATAATGATTCCAGCATATGCTAAGTCACTAGGCTAGCTGTCAGATTATCTCTTGCTGTTAATGTGTAGCAAATTAGTATATGCATAACAAGATAAATTCACTTTGATCAGAGAGAATCCACTAAGACATTGCATTATACTTTCTTAAAGCTTTTTATTAACATCACACATTGCACAGGGATATGAGTACATCTTCAAGTATAAAAAAGCAAATCATTACAAAATTTCCTTTGTATACATTATACAAATATGAGTTTTAATCTTAACTATTCAATTTAACATTTCATAGATTAGCTAAATCCTGCCTTCCCTGAAATATCATTCATTATGAACATTAATTTGTATGCATTGTTCCAACATAGTCCATTTATTTCTATGAAGTTTACTCCTTCCATTTTCTAAAGATACCACCATCAGCCATTTCATTTCCTTTACAACATTAAAACTCAGTTACTGTTGGCTTTACTTGTGATTTCCATTTCCTAGTAATTGCTTATTTACACAGTCAACAGCGCTAAACTTTAACATGACCTTGTACATCTAAGCAATTCAGTTTCTATGTAAGAATAATGTCTGTAGTTATAATACCCTACAACATTTCTGGAAAAGTAATCTGTTGGAAATTTCAAAAATCTGTCAACTTGTTGCATTCCCCCAAAAAAAGCAGGTTCACATCACACTCAGTACCCCCCAACACACACACTTCCTGTGCATTTAGCAGTGCAACTCACTATTTTCTTTAAACATAAACTATATGACTGAATGGATGTCCACAAATTTATTCCAGTATAGACTGGTATGGTTGTCATGGATAAAGGATGTGTTGCCTTAGTGAGGCTACTGCAAGTGGAGAATGGTAATTAGACTAAGTGGCCTTGAAATATCTATGCACTTATGAATCAATGAGTTAAATGAGCAAAAGAACCATTTGAAAATCAAGGTCAAATTGATGTTACTAATTTTATAGAATACTGAAAATAACAATCAAGGTCCTGTGACACAACTTTGCATACACTACTGATATTTTCAGCGATACAGAATGATAACTGCTTATATTTGAAACTGTATTTTACTTTGATCTGGCAGACTCTAGTAATGGGTGGTTACCTTTTACAAATGCATAAAATTGTGAATAACTCATATTAAATTTAATTTAGCCTGTAGCTCAGCCTTGGCAAGAGACACAAGCATTCTGTTTCTGTTATCAGTCCATGCATTCCTCATAAGTGAGAAAACTCTTTTCACAAAGCTGTTGCTGGATGAAATTGAAAGAAGAAACTGCACCAGTCTGTAAAGCATATTGCAGTCTGGAACTTTACTCAAAAAGGTTACCCAGCAATCACTTAACAGATGCCTCTGTCATTTGTAACAGGGCTGGCAATTCAGCAGGTAAACTGCAGTAGTCTGAGTAAAATTCACCAATGTCCAGATCTAATTTGAAAGCATCCATGACTGTGCACAGTTCTGACCAGGTTACAGGCTGTTGAAGGCTGAAGAATGCATAGCTTTAAAGGGCCTATTATCAAGATCAACTCACTTCCATAGGTTGAAAAGTGCTTTTCTGTAAACGGTACTGAAGTCCCTGTAGACCTGCTGTGCCACAGCTGGGGATACGTGCTAAATGGCAGATGAAGCTGTAGAGAAAAAGAACTGGTCTTCCAACCTTCACTGTATTTTATCTCAAGACACTCACAATCACTGCATACAGCTCTGGGCATATACTGTATTGCTTTCAAGCGTTGCAATTGACTTGTGAAAAACCTGCAAGATGTAATGCATAAACCTCAAGAAGAAAAACAAACTCTGTGGCTAAAAGCTGGTTCAACACAAACAAAAATATCACAAAATAGAATTGTCTAATCAGGCTGACAAACATAAAAAATATACATGCATATTTTTTACTGGTAAGTGCTTTTGTGTCCTAGAAGCTTCACCAAACCATTACATAAAATAAAAACTCTGTTTAAAAACATAATTTAAAACTCAAACAACCAATTGTATCAAAAATTAAAACAATCAAGAAAACCATCAATCACAATCAACTTGACACATCAATACTGCAGCTTCCTTGCTTTCAAAACAGGCTTTAAAGGAATCACAATATTTAACTCAAATCCATTTTGCTTTAAGTGTCGCAATCCACTTAGTCTCGGCCAACTCAGTCATATTTCTAACATCACCCTCTCTCAAGCTTGCACCTACCAACTGTAATACCAAAAACCTAAAAGAATGGGTTGGAAAAGCAGTAAAATGTTTAGCAAGTGCATTGCTTCCGTTGCCATTCCTTATATCCTGAAGGTGCACAATATACACTCTTTCAATGAGCGATTGGTTTTGCCCACATAAAAATGACAACAAACGTTACATATGGCCACATACACTAAACCAGTGTTCTTATAGTCAGCATACAATCTAGGTGCATACTTTTACCAATCTCAGGATGAACAAAAACATTCTCCTTTGATATTACACAACTAGCACTACACCTATGACATGGAAATGTACCAGCTTTCACAGATATCAAATGATTCTCCTGCGCCTAGGTCCATAACATAGCTGTCTCTTCAAAGAGAGAGCATTCCTGAAACAAAAACTTGATCAATCACCAGTGATCTGTCTCACACTGTAATTAGATCTCAAAAATGGACAACTTTTCCTTAATGGTTTCACAGACAACACTAATATCACTGGAATAGGTCAAAATGATGCTAGTACGATCCCAACCTATAGATGAATGATCTAACCCATTTCCAATAGCCACACTCCTACTAGAAAAGTAAGGTTTAGCTTGCATGTTTCTATGTTCATGCACCTGATTGCTGGATCTTAAAATCTCACCTGTACTGTACCCTCTTTTGCTAAACACTATGCTAAGGCTTTCTGCCACACAATCAGCTCCTATATCACTAGTCTGTAACTGGAACACCCTCATGAACTGTCCCTTTAACACATTCTTGATGCATGCTGGTGTGATGTAAAACACCGTTCTATTCTTCCAGCAATCCTTCATGTGCAAACGGGTACTGAACTGTCCATCAATACCTTTAAATACATAAACATCTAAAAAATCCATTGTATCATACAAGCTGTTAACAATAAACCTAAGAAATTCTGTACTGCTATTAAAACACTGTACAAACTCATCCAAAATTGATGGAGAGCCATCCCGAAGCAAACAAATGTCATCAACAAAGTGCACATAATGTTTGATGAAGGGGAAAAAGGCATTAATACCAAGAGCATATTTAGCTTCCCAACCAGCCATGACAACATTGACAAAGCTGTTGGCACATATTGTCCCCATCTCTACACCCTAATCTCTGCAGATAAAAAGCACCCTCAAATATAAACACATTGTTGGTAAGAATCAAATCTAGTAGAAAACAAATTAGATAAATCGGGTCATGACTTTAGTCACTGTTATCAGTCAAAAAAAGTCTAACTGCATCAATGCCTTCATCATTAATATAACTATAAATAATGACTGTACATCCATCATGACCAATAAACAGTAATCCACAGACTCAGAAGCCATCACACAGTCAAATAGACCACATAAAAATGTGTCCTTCAATACATTGGAAACCTATCCAATACTGGTCTGAGTTTACTCTCTACAAAGACAGACAGTGGTTCTGTTAACCACCCCCTGCCCGACACAATGGGCCACATAGGTGGCGTCTCAAGATTTTCATGCACCTTGGGTAGGCCATGTAATATTAGAATTAGGGAATCCTGAACAACCAAAACATCCTAAAGTTCCTGTGTTAGTGCTCTAGATATCAGATGATTAAACAAAGTCGCATGTATGGAATGTATAAACTTATAAACGTCAGTCTTAGTGTTCATGGTATACGTACTTACATCAAAAATCAAAACGCACATAGTATCTAGGTAAACATTTCTGTTCATGACCACAACAGCTCCCCCTTATCTGCTGGTCTGATCTGAATTCTGGAATCATTCTGTAGTTCAAATAATGCTGCTTGTTCACCTTCATCAAATTAAAAAAACATTCAAGGCAGCATAAATATCACACTCACACAATTTCAGAAAGGCTTTGATAAGTGGATGGGGTGGGAGGGTAAAAGTGCTCAGCTTCCTCATCACAGGCAGTACACTGGACTCATGGAAAATAAATTTAAGTAAAATGTTCCTTGCAAACACTGAGGCTCAGGATCACGTCACTAAAGTTGAAACGCTTAGCAGTGATAAAGGATGAGCCTTTCTTAAGTATAGCAAGTTGCTGTTCTGTTAAAACCACTGATGAGAGCTTGTTCACTAGTGATCCTGAACTTATTTCTGCATGACAGTGTTCTTGGTCTCGGATTGTCCTTGTCTCGCCATTTGCTGCTTGACCAACACAATTAACTTTGAAAAGGCAGACAATGATAAAGGGGAAAACTTGATTGTATCCTTAGGACAAGCCCAGCTGATAAATCCTAATTCAAAACAATGTTGCAAACCAATCTGCTGGATGTACCCCCACTGCTAAACCTCGTATCGACACTCACATTAGGAGTAGGAGTAGGATTAGATGGTGATACACTCGTATTATTTCCGTCCTTATCAGATATATTGGCCCCACTCAAAACATTAATATTCAGTAAGGCACCTTTTGTGTCGGCTTGCACATTACTTCTTGGCCAAACAAAAATATTGCCCATTTTGAAGTCTAGGTAATTGGTCCATTTTGAGATCTGATGGTAATTTGAGACAGATTATTGGTGATTGACCACGTTTTTGTTTTAGGAATGCTCTCTCCTTAAAGAGACAGCTATGTTATGGACCCAGGCGCAGGGAGAATCATTTGATATCTGTGAGAGCTGGTACGTTTCCATGTCATAGGTGTAGTGCTCGTTGTGTGATACTGAAGAAAAAAAGTTTTTGTTCATCCTGAGACTGGTAAAAAATATGCACCTAGATTGTACGATGATTGTAAGAAGACTGATTTAGTGTGTGTGGCCATATGTAATGTTTGTTGTCATTTTTATGTGGGCAAAGCCTATCACTCATTGAAAGAGCATATATTGGAGCACCTTCAGGATATATGGAATGGCAAGGGAAGCAGTATGCTTGCTAAACATGTTACTGCTTTCCCTACCCATTCTTTTTGGTTTCTGGTATTACACTTGGTTGATGCAAGCCTGAGATGAGGAGATGTTAGAAATATGACTGAGTTGGCTGAGACTAAGTGAATCATGACACTTCAAGTGAATAAGGGATTTAGGTTAAATGGTGTGATTCCTTTAAAGCCTGTTTTGAAAGCAATGAAGCTGCAGTATTGGTGTGTTTTGTTGATTTTGATTGATGGTTTTCTTGATTGTTTAATTAATTGTTTGATATGACTGGTTGTTTGAGTTTTAAATTATGTTTTTAAATGGAGTTTTAATTGTATGTAATGGTCTAAAGAAGGGTCTAGTAAGCGACAGCTCTTACCAATAAATAATATATTTTCTATGTTTGTCAGCCTAGTTAGACAATTCTTCTTTAGTTTTGTGATAAGATGTAACGTATGTAGTGTAAGTAGCACTCAGGCTCTGTGGTGTTTTCTGTGATGCTATTATAATTGGCCTCCACAAACTTCCAGATGGTAGGGTGACAATCAAGAGGCCTTTGACAAATTAAACAACTTTTAATAGCAGGCCAGCATTATACTAATCTTGCTACAGCAGGAAACAAAGACAGCCACCTTTTGACAACATGTTGCATAATCTCCTTGAAGTCATGGTCTAGGAAAGCACAGAAGTCCTTTACCTATGCAATTTTTTTGGCAGACATTGAAAAAGTCTGGACTTTCAAAACTAGCATCTCAACATGAAATCTTGCAAGGGGTTTTACTGGCTTGCTTTACACAGTTATGCAGTATGTGGCACAGTTTGCTGGAATGATATGAGGTACATCAGATTTCAGATGTTGAAAAACAGACCTATGATTTCCATAACTAACTGAAACATTGTCTGCAGCATAGCTGGATATGCTTTGTAGTAGCAGCCCTTTCTGCATGAGGACATCCTTTATTTTTGTAAATATGGATCCAGCACTTTCATTATGATCTTCATAGAAATCAAGAAGCTTCTGCTGTATACCATGGGTTTGACTGAAGGACTGTATAACCAGGGGAACATTTTTCTGTTTCCTCTATTGGATGCATCTGATGCCAGAGAGACACAGGAATTGCCAAGTTCCCGTAGAAGAAGCTCCTCTGAATGAGATGCAGGTACAATCAATACTACACACTCTGCTTTTATCTTTCCACAGCTAAATTTCGCAGCCACAGTAGAGTTGGGGTAAAGTGTTTGTGCCAGTTTCCCTCCACAGTCCATGGATACATAAAAGTGATTGTGTATTACACCATGATAAACTGTCATCTCCTCAGCTACTGTTACTTTGAAGGCTTCACTAATTGCAGGATGTGACTGCATGAACTTTATCATCAGTAAATTCTTCTGGAGATGAAGACTTTACTGATGTTTGTCTGACTTTTGGTGCCTTTTCAGTGTCTTTTCTCCATCCCATTGGATAGCACATGCTGTTCCACAGGACATGCACTTGGTCATGGCATTCGCATTTGGTACAGAACACACCCATGGATAACTTTGCTCCCATGACTTACTATACTGCAGAATGCTTTGAACTTCTTAAAAGACATTGTGGTGCTGCTTCCAGCTTTTTGTTGATCCACTGATCCCAAACATGCTTCTTACTCTTTCAGGATCCTTACTCAGTGTGCAACTACAATAAAACCAAAGAAGATATTAAGACCATTCAGTGACCCGTCTACAGCAGTGTTTTTGGGGTATGGGTTGTGCTATATACTGTCTGAACAAAGATAATTATTCATAAAGAGTTGCCTTTTTGTCTGTCTCTGCTGTGTAAGTTAGAAAATCTGTATCCATCTGTTGTGCAATGGTACTGATAACCATTAAACTCCTGTCTTTGAAGTTCATGAGATGGGTAGGAAGCAGCACCCCCCTCCCCCTTAATTAATTCACTTTTCAAATAAGCCTCTTTCACTAGCCACAGGATTCAGGTCACAGATTACTGTGATTTTCACAATATAGGAGAAATGTACAATTTACATTCATTAGTGCCAGATCATCACTGCAGCTTTGTTTTGAAACTATACAAATAAAATCTATTTTTAAATTTGGCTTACGAGTGATGGCTAGCATTTGTTTACACTGGCTTGAATAAATACACCACTATTTTGACATGCTCTGTCAGTGTGTAGCAATAATATTTATTTTTTATTTATTTGATATTTGTTTACTGGGATAGTCCGACTGAGCTAGTGGCCTTTTTCAGTGAAGGACCAGGGAGAAAAGCTCCAGAATACAATAAGCAATAAAACATTACAATGATTAAGGTAAAAATACAAAAAATAAGCTATGAGAAATTACAAAAGATTGAAGTAAAATACAATAAAAATATATACAATAATGTAGTTTAGCAGATGTCCGTTGGAGTACAAAAATGAGAAATCTATAAAAGAGACATTTGGATGAAAATACTAAGACTAGAAAATTAAGTTAGTAATTACCCAGAGTGCACAGCATTATATTGTGAGGATACTAGCTACAGAGCAGCTGCAGGTGGTATACAGCATGTTTCCAAATGTAAGGAGGTGAAGAGGTTGGAAAGTAGCAGGTGACTGTCATTGCTGTTATTGCAGAGGTCAGCATGGAAAGGATAACAAGAGGGAAGGGAGAAACAGGCAGGAGAATGAGGAAAGAGTAGAGTGTAGTGGGGGAGGGGGAAGAGTTTGGGTGGGGTGATTGCAGTAAGAAATCCAGGTGCTTCTGAGGTAATACTTTAGAGTTTTCTTGAATTCAAGGACTTGGGTTATAATTGTGAGGGACAGGGAGAGCTTGTTCCAAGATAGAGCTGGAAAGTAGCTGTAAATATTTTTTTTCCAATATATGTTTTAGGTTTGTGAATTTGTAAGAGACATGGGTTAGAGCTTCTAAGAGGTCTAGGGGGTTATATAGGGAGACAAGAGAGGATAAGTTAGGGCAGGAGGAGGACTGTGTTTTCTTGATGCAGTGATGTACATGGAGGTCGAATTTAAGTTGGTCATCTATGATTGCGCCAAGGAGCTTAGTGTGAGTATCTGCTGTAATAGTAGTGTTGTTAAGGGAAGAGATGGTGAAAGAGGATCTGAGATAGTAGAAGGATTTAGGGAGGAAGAGAAGTAGTTTAGTCTTTTTGGGGTTCAATGTGAGTTGGTTGTCAGTAAGCCATGTTTCAGTCAGGTTAAACGACGTTTGTGTCAGGTTGTGCAGGTCGGAGGGGTTATCAACAATGGAGATGATAGTAGAGTCATCTGCATATTGTATGAGAGATGACTGAGAGTTGGTTTGTAAAGATGTTAAAGAGAAGGGGGCCAAGAATTCAGCTTTGTAGGATGCCCATTTTGAAGGAGAGAAAGGGAGATAGGGCAGAGAGCTATTTAACAGATTGCTGCCTATCTGTGAGGTAGCTGTTAAACAAGGAGACAGTTGCTGGGGAGAGGGTGAGAAAGTTTGGAGAGGAGGATGGAGTGACAAATTGTGTCAAAGGTCTTGAAGAGATCTAAGAAGAGGCAGGGCATTAGTTTATTATTGTCTCTGGCAAGGGAAATGGAGTTTGTAAAGGAAATAAGTGCAGAAGTGGTGGTGTGGTGTGGGCAGAAGCCGTGCTGGGTAGGGGTGATCAGGTTTTCTTGAGTGACATAAGCCATGATTTGTTTATGGATACAGTGCTCAAGAATTTTAGAGAGCAGCGAAAGTATAGCTAGCAATAGATTGGTAATTAGAGAGCTCTACAGAATTTCCACCTTTGTGGATGGGTATGATATGGAATTTTTTCCACAGAGTAGGTACATTGGATTTCCTGATAGAGTGGTTTATTAGGATGGAGACAGGGTATGCTATGGAGGTGGCAGTAACCTTTAGGAAGAGAAGTGGCAAGTTATCAGCAGATGTTGAACATGGTTTGAGTTTGAGAAGAATGTTTTTAATGTAACTAGTTGGAATGGGTTTTAGTGAGAATGGGCAGTTTTGCAGTAAGGGGTGGTGGGAGGTGGAGGGATGGAGTGGTTGGATGCATTCATAAGTTTGCTGATGGTATAAATGAAGTATGAATTGAAAATGGATGCAGTTTCTTGGGGTGTGTTGTTTGAGCAGGGGTTAAGAGTTGAAGGATTACCTGGGTGGAGACTTTGGTTAATGGTGTTTCAGATTTTTTTGGGGTTTCTAGGTTCAGTTCTATGGGGTGTTTGGTAGAATTTCTTTATATCACTGATTATGTGTTTTCTGGTTAGTTTACAAAGTTCCCTATATTTTTGGAAGTGTGTGATAGATTTTGATCTGGTCCAGAGTTTCCAGGCAGAATCTCTGTTTTGAATAAGAGATTGGGTAGGGTAGAGTTGGTGAGCCAGGGTGACCAGCGTGATTTGACTCTGACTGTTCAAAGGAGTTCAGTGTATTTAGGAATATTGAGTTAAATTGAAGAACAGCTTCATTAAGAGGGAGTGAAAACAGGAAGGATCATTCTATTGTTGAGAGGCAATTGTTGAATATGTCAGGGTTGAAACTGGTTAGCTTTCAGCATCCTTAAGTTTATGTGGTTTTATGAGGAGGGGGAGAATTTTAGAACGCGTATAGGGGAGTGGTCACTGATTGAGTCTGGCAGGTGTTCAGGGTGGTGATAGAGGTTTGGATTGGAGACAAAAATCCAGTCAACGATTAAGCTGGTGTTTGTGGGTTTATGATGAAAAGTGGGAGTGGAGATGAGTTGGGTGTAGCCATATAGGTGGATGCTGGTAGTAGATGAATTGGAGACAAAGGGGAACAGTTGATGTTGACATCACCTAGAATTATGGTTTCCTTAGGTATGGTGTCAGACATCTAGTGAAGAATCTGATCTAGTAAAGGTATGTTATCTCCAGGGGGTATGTAGATGGCCACTAAAGTTATGGTTTTATGGTCATTGTTTGCAATTAGCAATAGTGAGTTCAGCAGGAAGAAAAGAGGGGGGAATATTTGTTAGGGGTCGATAAGGTTAGGGTGTAGGAGTACATAATCTACAGAGACAATAAAATGTCCTTCAGCAAAACTTCATGAAGCACAGTTCTGCAAGAGTACAGCATTAAAAAATAGCCAGAAGCAATTGGAAAACCACCTACTGCTGGAATTACCCCAACAATTCTGAGTCATACACTCCTGGCGAACAGACTGCTAGTAACAGTGGCTTTAACTAACCATTGTGTCTTTTCCCTTGTTACTGCCCATCCCAGTTGGCACATACAGTAGATGGCAATGTGAAAAACTAGAAGAATAGGAGCACTATAGTAACAGTGCAAGAATCCACAGTTTGCGTCTTTCGGCTTTTTCCCGGTTAGGGGTCGCCACAGCGGAACTTCGGTCCGCTAATGATTGGCAGCAGAGTTTTACGTACTGGCTTGCCGGGCCTAATGCACAACCTTCAACGAAGGAACGCCCGTCCACGCATGTCGCCACACAGAAGACGCTCTAACGGAGGATTGAACGGGCAACGTCTAACTGTTAATAAATAAAATGTATTTTGATGAAATTAATGCACACAAACCTGAGTAAAACAATTAAACTAATAGTAAAAGCAGTAGCTTTTCTTAGCTCACAAGTTTGACTATTAGTTGAACTTGAAACAATGTATAAAAAAAAACATACATAATTATATATACAGACAAATAACTTTTCTTAGGCTCAGCATATATTAACTGCATAACATACATTATTCATTGCATGGCATTTCCCCTTGAAAATAAAACTCATACAAGTATAAAACAAATCAAAGTAGAGTTAATTAAAATAAATTGATGGACACTATAATTCTCACAGATAAAGAAAGAAGATCACATTCCTGAACTACAGTGGCCTGAATTCAGGCCACCCAAAATTCCAAAGATAATGGAAAAATGGCAAGTATGCTTAGACTTCCCTCTCTGTATCCTTTAAAGCTATTATCCCATTTGTTTTCCTACATCGACAATAATGAAACTTACAATCTGTGTATGACCATTCACTACAGCCAGTCCAACTCATTCATTACAGAAATACAAACCCCACCACCATACCTCTCAAACAGTCAGGGACAAAACAGAATCAAGGGTAAATACAGAAATAATCAGAGACTTTTAAAATAGTAATACTAACTTAAGACATTAAGACAATTAGGTTAACTACCAGTAGGTCCTTTATAAGTCTAACCATGCAATCCAACCCAATTGTGTCCATATGTATAATGGGAGTTTATTAGGAGGGGCATGTTAGGATGTTTTTACAGGTTATGTAGAGGGGTATGTTAGTTTGGGCATTAATGTCTGCCACTGTCTACCAGAGCTGGGGGGGCAGATCCAGGATGAATTTCTGATTTTCTATCCACTGGTCAAGGTTACGCTTAAATAAATAGGTGTAGGGATGGGCTCTGCTTCAAAGGATGGGGAGCCTATTCCAGAGAATGGGGATACTCTGAGACACAGATCTGTTTCACCAACATGTCTTATTTATATCATAAGCAAAATTTAAATCCTTGGATCTAGTGGTTCTGATGCTGTTCATTTTGCAGATGTGCAAAAGGTCCATTAGAGCTGGATCTGAGAATGCCTTGTATGCCAGGTATAGATTGCCTCTCAGTAAACTGTAGGAGACAGACTATAGAAATGAGGCTTTAAAGCGATACATATAGGACAATGTGTTTATATCCTGGATTCTCCTGGTGAGGAACCTTTGTCGGTGTTCCAGCTGTAGCATATGTCTGGTCAGGTACATGCGGAAAGGGACATTATACTCGATGGGTCTGATAAGGGCCACATAAAATGGCACTCTGACTTTTGTGGACCTGGAGATGCCACTCTTCTCTTACTTATAAGTTGGGCAGCATAGAATGATTTTCTTACTACCTTGCCCATTAAGTATACACTAGAAACAAACATTTTATAGTCTGAAATAAAACTGTACTGAATATGAGCAAGGTTTTCCTAGCAGTACATAAACAGTCTTCTCACATATCACAAATATCTTATTTATAAAAGGTTTACTTTACCGTTTTTTTCGTAGCAATAAGGCCTGTATTTCAGTTCAGCAAAAGTCACTAATTTCTCTTTTCTTACTTCCAATTCTCTTCATCTGAAATCCTGGGCTCCTCCTCCAGTAACCCAGGGCTTTTACTGGAAAAGAAAACTGCAGTTGTCACAATTGCAATTCACAATTTTTCTCAACACAGTACTACAGTCAGCGAGGCTCTCTCTCATTCTTATTCTTATGATCTATTCCAGCTTTTCAAAGTGAACTTCCTGTTCAGTTCCCCAAATGAATAGTTATCTTTTAGGTCCCAAAGCATTACTTCTCTGTGCACAGGGCAGCTACACACATTTAGGCAGGGTTGGATGATTAACCCTTTTCATAAATTAAAACAAAATGAATCCAAAAGGCTACTAGTGGAATCACAAAGACGCTGGAGACGTGAATAAATTCCACACTTTTAATGAAGGTTTAGCGCTTTCATCTAGTACAACTAAACTTCATCAGAACCAGCATGAGTATGCGCTCCCACTTCTGGACTCTTCCTTCAGGTCCCTCCAGCAAATGGCTGACTGCAGCATATGGTCCAAACCATTCAAAGCTACTATCAGAACTGCCAGAATACCGTTGGTCCCAATACTCTTGTTCTCGGTACCGACTGTTGCTGTCAGGAAGCTCCTGACAGCAACAGTCGGTACCGGGAACAAGTGTATTGGGACCAACGGTATTCTGGCAGTTCTGATAATAGCTTTGAATGGTTTGGACCATATGCTGCATTCAGCCATTTGCTGGAGGGACCTGAAGGAAGAGTCCAGAAGTGGGAGCGCATACTCGTGCTGGTTCTGATGAAGTCTAGTTATACTAGATGAAAGCGCTAAACCTTCATTAAAAGAGTGGAATTTATTCACGTCTTCAGCGTCTTTGTGATTCCGCTAGTAGCCTTTTGGATTCATTTCGTTTTGGTTGTAGTGGCTACTTGGACTTTTTTCTTTTCATAAATTAGCCATTTTCCCTACTCAAATGATGAGACTATGCACTAAGTACATGTCTGTATAGATACACACACACACACACACACACACACACACACACACACACACACACACACACACACACACACACACACACACACACACACACTCGCTTGTGCATAGTTGGAAGTGCTAATGTTGAATTCATTCAGTTGCTGGCTTTTTTTTTACAATTGAGTTTTTTTTTCATGTTTGCTGATTATTTAATATGCACACACCTCTTTTCATGTACTGTATTTTGCTATCTATACCCTGAAAAAAAAGACACACACACACACACACACACACACACACACACACACACACACACACACAAACACACACACACACACACACACACACACACACATGCATGCACACATGTATGTACATATGGCTATGTATTTACGCATAGCATATACATATTTTTTCTTTTTCACAAATTCAAACATCATTACAGTATGTTTTCTGCTAGCCAGAACCACAAGGTCTATCTCCAAATATTTGCAGAAATATTTGATTCTACAACAGTATAGCAACAGTGCAGAAAGACTAATCTTGTCAGCCACAAGAGAATAAAATATGTCTAAATATGTGGGGGTTATGCAAATACTACTAGACAAATCTTTTTTTAAAAACTTACTGAATCACTTTTTTTTCACCAAAGGACCACTGACTTCAGGTGCTCTGCAGCTGCTGTATCTGACCACTTGACAAACCCACATTTTCTATACTCTCTAAAGGAAATGAGACCCTGGGGCAGCATCCATTCATCATCAAAGTGCCATTTTTGAGGAATGTTTTCAGTTTGTCCTACTTTAGGAAATGGAAGCAAGTGTATGTGCATGCAGTGACACCAAAACAGGAGTGAATAGGCACTCAGCTTGGTATGCGCAACTAGTACAGACACCCACGTATGCTCCAAACATGGCAAAGGTTTACTGTTACAGCAGCTCAGTCTCTACCAAGAATTTGTTAAGCATCAGATTAATTAGATGTAAATAGTTGCTCAGTCTTATGCCACTATGAATGGAGCCCTAGCATTTGGGATATTAAACATACATCACTGCAGAACACTTTACCCCTACTACCAATGAGACAACTATTTTAGAAGTATTTTACTTTTTTCTTCTTCTTTATTCTTCATAAACTGGTGACTGTGATACCCTTATGATGAATATGTGCAATGCACATAATCTACTGTCCTCACTGCATGATTAATATGATCATTAATAGGGACAAGTATATGACCTGGCACTTACTCATTTGGTGATCTCCCCTATTTAAGGGTGCTATTGATTTGGCTTATCCTTATCTCTTTCTACCATCTACACTCTTCCCTAGTTGTTCTTTCCACTTCTTCGACAACACTTTTTTCATAGCAATCTCATGTTCCTCTCTCTGAAAAACTGTTTTTTCCTTCCTTTAACTCTCTAATACCTGCTCCCTACTGCCTCTGCTTTGATCTCCCTAGTGTTTCTTCCTACCCAGTCCAGTATACATTTCTAGAAATAAAGTATTGCAATTAAAAAATTAAAAATCTGCATTATTTCATTTTTCTCATCCAAAGTCACACCTTGTTTCTCTGTATCTCCCTGCCCCTGCTCTTCCACACTGTATATGCTATACTTTAAACGATTATATTACGCTACTGCTTTAAAAACTGTAAATATTTATGTTTGAGTGACTTTGCTTTGCATACTAGTAACACTACAACTATACAGAGTTAAAATACGATAGAGCATTGTTCACACTGCAGTTAGATCCATTACAGTGGTTCCAATTAATTTTCCCCCATCTACTGTTTGTACGCATGAATTACGTCATAAGCATTTGTTTCCAAATAGCTGGTACATCTATTGTGCAACTGCAATGGACCTATTGACTAACCTATAATATTTGCTGATCTAAATGTACATTTTATGTTCTATGTATAGTGTCTGATGTAATCCTCTAGCCTTTCCTTGATATACATCATATAGCATCCAGTGTTATGATTTTCCTTTCTTTTTATGTTACTAGCTTATTTATTGGAGATTTTTTTCCATGGGCTGCACCAACAATTGGCTATGCTGAGCTGCATAATCCTGATATTTAAACAAACAAAAAAAAAATAAACAACAATAACTACCTACTTTGATGATCTTGGAACATGCAAGTTCTCTAACTTAAACGTCCATCATGAGAAATCATATAAATGGAAAAAACATAGTATTTCAACTATGAAACAAGCAGCAGTGTAGGAATTTACATGTCGCTATTGCCTACTGTTAGTATACAAAAATTTTGCACTCATTTCAGCCAACCAAACATAACCTGACCACAATATGGAAAACTGCCACATTTTGAACATTTAAAGTCACTTTTTTCACTTTTGTTTTATTTATTGATTATTTATTTTACATTTGTTCACCAGGCAAGTCCAATTGAGCAGGGAGCCCAGTTTCAACAGAGGCCAGGGTTATAAAAACCTCACTACATAACATCTAATAAGTTAAATCATAAGGCAGTACAGCAGTTCAACCGCAAGTAGATACTAAATGACTATGAGCTACACTATAATACATCTAGTTGTAATTACATCAATTAATATGCATGATGCAAGTGATAGTACAGCATATCAATGGCAAATATATACTAACTGATCAGGAGATAAACTAAAGTAAACTTAGCAGCAATTACAGCAATAATTAACTAATGAGGCAGGATAATAAGAAATATTAAAGATATAAGTGATCTATAGGGAAGAAGTATGACTGATTTATGAATAGTAGTATTGGAACTTTCAGAGAGTCAGTGTAAAAAAAGTTGGTAATTAGTTCAGAGTATCTACATATTTCTTTTCTAAGAAGGTATTTTCCATTACATGGTCCAATAGTATAGTACTTCAAAGTAAGTAAAGTGGGGTAACTAGGTTAGTTATAAGAGGGAGAGGAGGATAGACAGTAGGAGTGGGTATGAGGTAAAGGATCAAGTGAGTTAAGACTGGTGGAGAGAGAGAAGAGATGAGGAGAGCAGGTAAGGTGAGAGTGGTTATTGGAATGGAATAAGAGGTGTAGAATGTGTGAGTAAAAAAGGGTCATCCTGGTGTAGTACAGCAGCATAGCCAAGAATTTCTTAGGTGTTCCTTGAGAAGTACTTTGAAGCTGGAAGTATTGGAGGTGTTTCAAATATGCTGGGGAATGGAATTCCATTTTTTGGATATCTGATTAGAGAAGAGAGAGTCCCTAAACTGTTGTTGGCCTTGGTGACTTTTAGGAGAAGTTTATCAAAAGATCTTAATGTTTTGGAGTTAAAGTGTTCCTGAACAGATTTTTTTCAGTTCAGGGCAGTTGTTGGGCTTGTGGAGAATGAGGTGGGCAGTTGTGAGTTGGTTCTGGGATATAAGATTTGGTAGTTCGATCCAGTTTAGTTCATGAAGAGCATAACAGTGATGAGCTCTGTAAGGATGGCCTGTAACAAATTTTGCTATTTAATTGTAGCAGGAGTCTAATTTGTTTATGTCAGATTTTCTGAGGTTGGTGAAAATAGAGGAGGCATAGAGAAGGGTGGATAGTAGATGGGTCCTAGCTATAGATAGTCAGGTATTGTATGTAAGATACTGTCTGGATCTGTATAGTGACCCTAGCTTTTTTATGGACATTTTTGATAGATAGTGATATGTGTTTATCAAATTTTAGGCTTTTATCTATTGTTACCCCAAGGAGCTTGGTATGTTCTACCAGTTCAATTTTGGTTTTATTAGAGGAGTAAATGGTGAAAGGGGTGGGGAGGTGTAGTCTGTTGTTGTTGGAGAATAACATTACTTTTGTTTTGTTATGGTTAAGTATGAGTTGGTAAACTGAGAGGTAGTTTTCCATGTCTGTGAATGATCTTGGGGGTTAGTTCAAGTAGTTGTGGTATGGATGGAGCAGTGCAAATAACAGTACATTCATCAGCATACTGTATTATGGTGGCTAGTGAAGTGGCTGTTGTGAGTTTGTTTGTGAATATGGAGAAAAGTAAAGAACCAAGGAGTGAACCCTGTGGTACTCTGACTGAGGCTGGCAGTAGGATAGAGAGATCATTTTGCCGCTTAACTTCTTGTTGGTGGTCAGTTAAGTATTTCTGGAACCAAGAAAGAGCCTGTTGAGAGAGGTTTACGGATGACAGTTCTTTGAGTAGTTTAGGATGGGATACTGTATTGAATGCTTTAGACGTGTCGAGTAAGATGGAAGATGCATAGTTACTGTTGTTCCTGAGCTCATTGATGATGTTAGTAAAACGTATTAGGTCAGTTGTAGCACTATGCTTGGGTCTAAAACCATGTTGAGCAAGACAGAATTTGTGAATTCTGGACTTACAAAGTGAAATCCAGACAACCAGACAAAGCACTTTATTTCCGGATAGTCCAGAAAAAAAAACAGACAGGTATCAGTCATATCTATGGCACCCCTCCCATTACCACACCATCCTGATTTATTTATTCAACATGCTCTGTTTCAGCAAGACTGCACCCTAATACTGTGGAGGAAACAGCTGTATGAATGCCATGAGGATTGTAGATACTCTGAGGGGCATTTCAGAGTTTTTTAAACATTTTTTTTTTCATCTAGTACTGCCTGAACAAAAAACATGACCAAAGAAAGAAATTTAGTCTTACTCCTTAACTTTCTGAAGAGGTTCCAGAAAGTGGCATATGGAACAAAAGTGCTAAATCTTTTTATTTCAATAAATAGTTTTTGGATTTTACCTATGTTCTGCCCCTTGTTCTGGCACTACAGAGATTGTTCTGTTATTACATTTCTGGGTATTCCTGATGGATTTTTAAGTTACTCCTTAACTTTTTTTTTCCCTGCATCCTTTCAGCACATCCTAAGGAACCAAGACTATGGTATAAAAACTGCATCAAAAATAACTGTATTAAGGCAGAAGTTTGAAGCCATGGGGCTTCTATATGCTCTGAGGTGCATTTGAGTTTTTTAAACAACCTTTTTCAACTAGTAATTACCTGAACAAAAAGCACAGCCAAGGAAGACATTGTCTTACTCTTCAAGTGTGTTTGTTTCTGCTTCCTTTTAGCATACCTTGACATCTTTCTGACCAAGACAACACTGTAATAATTGCACTGGAAATAACTATATTAAAGCTGTGGTCTGGGGGGCTAGTGGCCCTCAGAAGCCATGGGGATGGTAGATGCTTTGAGGTGCATTTTAGATTTTTAAACAACCTTTTGCATCCGGTGATTGCCTGAACAAAAACTATGACCAAAAAAGAAATAGTCTTACTGTTCATCTTTATTCTTTCCCGCTTCCTTTCAGCACATTCTAACTGATCAAGACTACCTTGAAATAACAATAGTAAGCTGAGCGTCTGGGTGCTGATACACACCCAGAAGGCATGGGGTTATAGATTTTCTGACGTGTATCTTAGAACTTTTTTTCCCAGCCTATTTATCTAATGATGGCCTGAACAAAATTCATGAGTACAGAAAGGAAATGCAATCCTACTTTTTATTTCAAGGAAGAAATAGGTTGTATCCAAGTTTTAATCTTCAAAGCTGACCAAACGCCATATCACAACAAAGTGAGAAGACAAATGCTTGTAAGGATATGTACATCCTATCTAGGAATAGTACCTGCCCTATACTCACCACCATCTCAAAATAGGTTGGCACTTACTGTGTATCCCACATGGGGTTAAATTGGCATTAACAATTAAGGCAGAAATGCCAAGTCATATTTCAAGCTGCTGCTGTCATATTTACATACAGCATGCCTCCTCTCCTCTACCCTCTCCACAAAAGGCAGTCACCTCCTGTGTACCCTTCTGATATCAGACTCATATAAAACTGAACATACAATAAAAAAATAACATATTTGCTGTTTACATAAATAAGCAGCATGCTTACTCTCTCCCAAAAGATAGACGCCTCTATATGCATCAGACGCTTTATTGTGAGAAAAATTAAAAAATGATTACAATAATGTTTCCAGCTTGTTATTTCTAGAGACAGTACAGTGCTCCTTTACAAGCTATAATGACCCTCTATGCATCCCTTTTAACTTTGTGATGAAAATGAAAGAAAATTACCACACTGTCCGCAGCCCAACACAAAGATATAGTGTCCTTTGATGTTTAGGTGGAATGTTAAAAGAAATAATGATATTATCCTCAGCCTCCCACAGAAATACAGTTGCCTTCTGTGTAGACCTTTGGGCGGAGCTGTTTTTAGACTAGTGGGTTTCAGGACAGACATGATTAGTAATCCCATGTCAAAATTAGCTTATACAGTCTTGGTATGTGGGGGCCACCAGACCCCCAGAAGTTCTGAAGGTGTGGGTATTCTGTAATGCATTTATCCCTCCCTTTTTATTTGTCTGGAGAGATGACTGTTAAACTGAGAAGGTGACAAGAGAGTATTTTCCTTTCACACAGGTAGCACCCATCAAGCAGTTATAGCCACTTCTATGTGCATTTCAAAAGATGGCCATGTAATGCTTTTCACTCTCTGTGTCAAACAGTTGCCATACACTAAAATACTGCAAGTTGCTTCATATAATTACATTAGTTCTACAAAGTCAAAATACACAATTGTAGTAGACAGCTAGTTATTTTCCTTCACAGAAAACAGCCAAAGCAATTATGTCCATATCTGCACATAACCAGGTGTCTAGTTAAGTAGACGATCTTACCTCTCACAAATGCACACTAGTCATAGAAATCCAGATACTGAATGTTTAAACTGAGCAAATAACAGGGTCCATTACTTTCATCCAGAAAATCCCAATTCCCACCCAGCATTATAGCCATGATGTCTAACGGCTTTGTAATTTTATTTAATCTCCACCACAGGCCACACAAACAAGTTGCCACATCTTAAAGTATCCCAATCAAGTTGCTCAACATAAATCACAAGGGCATAGAAATATCATCAAAAATATCTGGTTGTTCACTGCCATAGTTATTTTAAAAACATTATTAACACTTATCTCATTGCACCATTCTCTCTCAGACATCAATTATCCTCTACACAAATCCCAAATCCAAAACTATTGCCAAAAAGGTATGTATCTGGTTGATCACTGTTAGTGTTACTTCAAAAAGAATACCTCTTAACTGACCACACCTGGCATTTTTTTCCTTGATCTCTGCCCAGAAATCCATCCATGATTTTTTAAATATCATAAAAACAAAAAGAAAGCTCCCTTCAGGCACCTTTGCTCCTATGTTCCTACATTTGAACATTGTGAGTCAAGGTCTCTACTTCTGTGATCTTGCAACATTTAAACGTCATGTCACGTTAACTGAAACACTACCTTCCTACAGCACCTGCTATATTGTGGGTGTATTTTCTTTTAGTACAGGGCACTTTATTTATTTTTTAGAGTAAATAAATATTGCTCTAAAAATTAATAAATGAATAGCACCCCTACAACTCAGTGCCCTTAGTAGTTGTCTCGTTCACCTATGCATAAGGCTGACCCTGACTCAAAGGAGTTTTACACCCACAGGTTCGTGGATTCATAGGAGGCTACTAGGCTAGCAGCCCTAGTGCCTTTATAAGCCTAGCCATGTTAATCCCAAGTATTCCCATTTGTTCTTTTTGGGTACGTCACAGAACGAATTTATGAACAGAATGGGTCTGTGCTCAGCACCTGCTATCCCTGTCCATGAGGGACATGGGTGCCACCCCAGGGGTGAATTTGTGGTCTTCCATCCGATTATCTAGGTTGCATTTGAATAGGGTCAGTGAGGAGCTCTGTTTTATGTGAATAGTAAGTCTGTTCCAGAGAAACAACAGTCTCTGGGAGACATATCTGTCTCTCCAGCATGTTCTATTAATGTCACAATCTAGGTTGAGATCCCTAGAGTGAGTAATCTTGTGCCATTTGACTTGCAGATGTCCAGCATTTCCATTAGTGCAGGGTCACATATTGCCCTATAGGCCAGGCACAAGTCAGCTCTCACCAACGTATAAAATACAGAGTAAAGTGACATGGTTTTCAGCCTGTCCACATAGGTCATACTTTGGAGTCCCTGTATTTTCTTAGTGAGAAACCACTGAGGTCTCTCCAGCTGCTGCAGGTGTCTGGCAAGGTACATGTCAAAGGGGGCATTATACTCTATTAGTGGTCTGATGAGGATCGAGTACAGCGGCGTTATAACATCTCTTGACCTGGATGCTATGCCCTTGCTTATGAGGTGCACTATGTAGAAGGCTTTCCATACCACTGTGGAAACTTGGTGGTCTTCAGATTGGTATAGACCTGCGTTCCCAAGTCTTGCACTACTTGGTTGGAACTCAGGGGAGTGCTGTCAATATTATAATTTGTAGGGAATTCCATTTTTCCAAAGGGAAAAATAATGCATTTTTTTGCATTTAGTTTTAGACCATGGCTTTGGCACCAATCATTTCTGTTAACCCTTCTTGTGATATGTTGATATTGATGGGGGACTCAATGATTGCTCCCAGTTTGTAATAATCAGCCACAGGACATCTGCTTTGGCCTGGACTTCTGCGAAATAGATGCCAAACAGTAGGGGGTCCAGCACAGACCCCTGTGATACTCCACTGGTGATGGGTCTACTGGTGGAGGTGGAGTCACCAATTTTGACAGAATGTGTTCTGTTGAGCTAATTAGATACCCATCTAGTAACATACGAGTTAATCCCTAGCTGGGAGAGTTTCTCATCGATGCCAGCATGGGGAATTGTGTTGAAAGCCTTGGCAAGGTCAAGACAGGCTGCGTGCACTGTCTTACCTTCATCATGGCTTTAGTGACATTCTCAAAGAAGTCTACCACATTTAATAGGCATGACCTACCCTTAACAAAGCCAAACTAGGTTGGTTCTAGCATATGAAGGTCACCTATGTCCTTGTTGATAAGGTCCATGATAATTCTTTCCATGGCCTTGCACATGAGGCTGGGTAGACTTATGGGTCTGTAGTTCCCAGAGTCAGTTGATGGCTACCTTTTGTGGAAGGGGATTACTGTTGCAGTTCTCCATTCTGCAGGAACATAGCCATTTCTCAAGCTATGATTAAACAAAACTCCAAGTGGGTCCTCTAGGTTTTGTTTTAGATTGTTTAGTAAACAGCCTGGGATATTATCTGGTCCCATTGAGGCCATGTTTTTGGCCTTGGCAAGTGCAGAGATGACCTGTTCTCTAGAGATACTAGGCAGATGGCTGGTGTCAGGTATGCTTTAGGATATGGTAGGTGGGGATAGGGGGTGAAGTCTGCACTAAATCTGTCATCTAGCAGGTTGGCGATATCTTCCAGTGTAGTATGAGTGATCCCATCTATAACTAGCTCATCATGTAGCTGGGCATTTCCTTTTAGACTTCGAATGTAGTTAAAGAATGCCTCATGATTATCCTTGGCTAGGGATGTGATTTTAGTTTTGTAATTTGCTTAGGAAGACTTTAAAAGATTTCTGATTTTCTTGTTTAGGCTTAGGAGGGTACTGTTCCTCTGCAGAGTGATATCCCTCTTGCTTTTGAAGTCCACCACGGTGGCTTGTTTTTATGGGAAGACCTGATTTTGATCTGGTCAGGTACAGCAGAGTTTATGCAGTCTCTTAAGTGTTTGTACAGGGCATTTGCATACACTTTTGAATAGCGATCACTGATGTCTGCAATTGCAGGTGGTATGTAGCTTTTTATACCATTGCTTAATAGGCTATAATTAGCTTAGGTTAAGGTTTTTATAAATTTTGTTAATGTGAGGGTGTCAGTTCCAGCAGTTACTTCAAATGAGATTGATTTGTGATCTGACCTAAGCAGGGAGGGTATCATGCATGGGGAAGTACAGTGACCCCCCCCCCATGTTGGTGAGTACTATGTTCAGAACATTAGATCCCCTAGTGGAGGTGCAGACTATCTGTTCCAGAGCATTTGTGTTAACAAAGTCCATGAACCTCTGGATGAGCGTGTTTATGATCATGCATGCACCCCAGTCTATGGAAGGATAGTTGAAATTTCCCATGACTAAGGTGTTGGGTTGTATGGAGGGGGATTCCAGTAAATCAAGGTAGGTGTTGTGCTTATCCTGGTTTATGGCAGGGGATCTATAACTAGCAATGATGTGGTATGGTACTTTCCCAGTAGTTAATTGGACATAGAGTAGTTTAAGAGAGTCATGCTATTTGACAAGTCTAGAAGTGTATTTGGTTTTAACAAAGATGGATACACCTCCACCTTTGCTTCCTTCATGCTCATTTTGAATTCTGAACATTTGGAAGGCATTGTAGCCTTGCACGGCTGGGGTGCTCTCAGTATCTTTGAACCATGACTCAATAACTGCACAGACATCAGCATCCTCGAAGGTGAGGAGTGCTTGACACTACACGCCATGCCATGCAGGCATACAAGAAAGCTAAATACTCTAAAATAGGTACTTATGTGACAAGATGGATAACATGCTGGCTAAAAGATAGAACCCATATAGTTCATGTTGCGGGTACTCTATCTGTGAACATGGAGGTAACCACTGTAGAGTTTCCCAGGGCTCTGTGCTGCAGCCCTTCATTTTTGGCATTTACTTCTGTGATTTCCATACTTGGAAACAGGACCTCTGGTTAAGTAAGTTTGGAAATGACTGCAAACTGGGTGTTACTGTCAAGATCCTATCTGATACTAGTGTTACTGAAAATAGGCTTAAATTAAGTGAGGAAAAACTATAATATCTTTGTATTAGGCAAACAAACCCTAACCTCAATATACCCCCCTATAAAATAAAAATGTTGTCAAGGACCTTGGAAACTGGGTTGACAATTCCTTCTCCATCAGTCATAGCGCAAGTAGTAGCCAAGTGTATATCATCCAGATCATTCCCTTAAATTCAGCATTGATTACAATACAATACAGTGCCTCCTTCAAGATGTACTACACTTATTGTATCAAAAAACTGGAGAAGCCCTACTGCTTTCTAACCAAGAAGATTATAGGCTTAAAGACTATGAGCTACAAAAACAGGGTAGATGCTATCCCTTTATTAACTTCTCAGCAACTCTTTTTAACACCTTTATTGATTTATCACTTAAGACACAGTCAAATATACATCTGAATAAAAGAAAACAAACCATATTAACATGTTACCAGTTAAATGCATTATACATCACATATGTTCTTTTCTGTAACTGTCATCAATCCAACATTTCCAAGGTGCAAAGAAAATGTAAACTAAACCAGAAAAATAAAATAAAATGAATGAAGAGTCCAGATGGTAAAATCCAACATTACATAACTTGCTCAGTTCCCACCTTCCCTTAAACCTCACTCATCCTCCAGAACATTATTCTGCATGTATTGTTCCTACAATTTCCATTTATTCCTATGCAATTTGCTCCTAGCCTTTACTAAATATCCTATTTCCAGTTCTTTTATCTCTGTTACAATATTCATTTCTTCAAATACAGTTGCTTTAGACTTTGATTTCCATTTTCTAGTAATTGCTTTTTTGGCAACCACCAGAATTAGAAAGGCCTTACTATGTCTAGACAATTCAGATCCTGTGTCCCATCTCAAAATAATCATTTTCTTAGTTCCATCCATTTGCTCACCCAATACTTCTGACAGAAAACTTTATTGGGCTTTTTTAAAGTCTGCTAACTCATTACACTCCCGAAACATCTGTGGTTACCTCTTTCTTCTTCATCACATTTCCAACATTTGCCATCTATCTGATGAAAATTTCTTTGGAGTCTCCTTTGAGTATAAAAATACCTATGCATACACTTCTTAGCAAAAAAAAAAAAAAAAAAAAAACTAAATCTTCTAGGCTTTCTTGCATACGTAGGAGCCATGCACATGTTCTCCCATTGTTTCCTTATAAACTGTTTGTCCGATCTCTCTTCCCAATCTTTTCTAACCTTCTCTGATTGATTCCTGTAGTTATTGTGCAATATTTTATATGCTCTACTAATTATCCTTTTTAACCACGGCTTCTGTTCTAGATTCAACTAAACACTCTACCAAAAAAGGTCTTTCACTTAGGAATCCTCTGTCCTTCTTTTTTTGCCTATACTCTGATATCAATCCCTGATAGGGGGGGCATTCTCTAGCCTGCAGTCCACATATCTTCTTGGCCTGTTCCCATTCTATTACCGCTCCCTCTCTAGTTATTTCCCACAATACATTGGTTCCTTTGCCAGTTTTCTCCAGTAAATTCCAGCCCCCTCTTGCCTATTCTCTGTACCCCTAATTGCAGTCATCCCTATTGGTGAAATTTCCTTTTTTCATTTTCATATTGGCTTAGTTCTTAGAATGCTTTCTGCTGCTACCAGACTGCTACTCTCTCCTTATTTCTTGAATTTTCATCATTGTCCCTTTCTACTCTGAATTATAGCTTTCTGCTTGTGCTATGTATATGAGCCTTAACTGTCTAGCTGTAAAGTATGTATTCAAATCAGACAATCCTAAAATACCTTGTTCTGTTGGAAGGATCAGCTTACCCCACTTGACCCTTTCCTCTTCTAATCCCAGCTAAATTCCTTCAACTCTTTATTAATTATTGTCCACAACTTCTCCTCTGTTTGATAAAAATATGCCTTTTCTGTATATAAAACTAAAGGGATTAAAACATTTTCATTGCTTGTAGCTTGCTATCTGTACCTAAAAACAAGAGCTTTCAATTTCTCAGTTTTTATAGTATCTTTTGATTAGTCTTTTGTCACATATCCTTAGCTGCCGTAACAAAAGCCTTTTAATACATACTGCTGAACTCTTCATTTTATTGTGTCCCCATAAATGTGGATCTTGCTGAACCAATTCATGTGTGGGTACATAATTTCAAGCTATAGCCTTTGTTTTATCTTTATTAATTTTATATCCTGAAAAGACTTGAAACTGTTTCAAAATGTTCCACAACACTGACATGCCCTTCCTGGTTTTATCAGGTACAAAATAATATAATTTGCAAATAATGTCAGCATTTCTTGGTTGCAATACCATCCTCAAATTTCTAAGTCCCTTACTTTCTTTGCCAATTGTGCTAAATATAAAGCAAATAACAAAGGGGTAAGAAGATGCCCCCACCTGTTTCCTCTCTTCAGACACAACTTATCAGAGAGGAACCCTCATATCCCTCATATATCCTCCTAATTAACCTTATTGTTGTATAATGTAATGCAACTGCTTCCATTGCCCTACTAATAAAATTCGAGCTTACTCTGTCGAATGCTTTCTCTGTAACAAGACCCGCCAACAACAGCAGTATTTTATAATATCCTGCTTCCCTTTGGATCTTTACTGCACTATTGTTGTCAAATGTTTGCCTCCCCTCCACAAAACAACACTGAGTCATATATATTGATTTTGTTAACACCTTTTTCCATCCTCTTAGCTATTATAGACATAAACACTTCATACTCATTGTTTAAAATTGAAATGGGCCTTATATAAAGGTGGGTCTGATGAGTCTTTACCATCATTAGCAATTACAGACACCACATCTTTCTTCCAGGAAGTTGGTGCTTCCCCTCTTTTTGCAATACCATTAAACAAAACCTTCCAGATCTTTATCACTTTCTTCTCTCCTAGGTTCCAAACCTCCACAGGAATACCACCTTTTCCTGGAGACTTTCCTGCAGATTGATTATACATCACCATTTTTATCTCATCTCCTCCCATCTTAACTGTTAATTATTGAGCCTCAAATACTTCTAACCTTGGCATACTTAAGTCTTCCATAAATATTTCCATCTGTGCTCTTTCTTGGTGTCCACGATTTTCTACTTTATACAAATGTTCTTCTGAAATGTGCCTGTGAACCTGTGAACTCTGCAGGATCTCTGGTTATTTTTCTTGTTATAGGCTCCCTAAATTTGGCAACAGCCCTTTCTACATTTTGTTCCCCAAGTCATTATGCTAAAGTTTTTTGTGCTGTGACATTATTATCAAAACAGTTGCTTAATGGCAAATGTTCTAAACTCATGCACATTGTTTAGATACTCCATTGTTTTCTCTTTAGCACTCTGCAGTTGCACCTGTTCTTGTCCTGTTATATTCCCCTTATTTAACAATAGTTTAACCTTTGTCAGCTATTCTAAATAATTCGTTACATCTTAACAATATCTCTTTTTCTTTTATATCTACCATATTTTTTAACAAGAAACATCTTTATTAAATTATCACCTATGACATACATTTATGTAAATGAAAACAAACCATAGTGACAAAATCCTAATTGCAAGCATTTTATGTCACAAACCATATTCACATAATTCTAGTTGCAGACATTGTATACCACTTATAATCTGCCCAATCACTGATGGTCAAACATTATATAAACTCTGCTTTCATTTTATACCACTCACTAGCTGTAACATCTGAAGAAATTTCTGTATTCCCTAACAACTCTCAAATAGTTTCCACTACCCATTCCTTAAATTACTATCCTTTTAACAGGTAGTTGGGAAATAACCATTGTTTAATTTTTACTTTATTACCTTGAATTTTTATCTTAACTTTTATTGGTGCATGATCTTAAACAGTTATTGGATGCGTGTCTGAAGCTTCCAATTACAGGCACATGTTCCTGTAAAATATAATTTCTGTCTAGTCTAGCCCAGTTATTGTACCTAGGGGAATAATATGTAAATTCCCTCTGGGTTCCTACTATTGAGTTATGTCTTCAATACCAAATATTTTCATACATTTCTTCAGAAATCTACCCTCTTTTGTTATATTTCCCTCCTAGGTCCCACATATACTTCCTCAGTGTTGTAAGTCATGTTCCATTCCCCACCTATAAGTAGTAGTCCCTGGTAAAAGCTGATTATTCCTCCCTAAATTTTCTTAAACTCCATAATACAAGTTCTAGGTGGAACATAAATACATGGCAGGGTAATCTTCCTCCCTTGCCAGTGGCCCCTTACTATCACAAACCAACCATTGTTATCTTTTTACCCTCTTCTATCATTGTTGGTGCTCCTCTAGCAATTAGTATAAGTATTTCCCTTTTCCATTGTCCCTGACATTCTGCTGAATATCCATCCTGAAATCCTTCCCTTATCAAATTCACATGTTCATTTCTTCCCAAAGGTGTCGGTTGTAGCATTGCTAGTTGCACTCTGGATTTCTTTATATAATTCAGTACTATTACCTTTTTGTCTCTATGCGTGAGACCATTTAGGTTTCAAAACAATACGGATAGCATAGCCATTATAACAAGAAGTTATTATTCCTACCCTATTATACATAATAGCTTTTTAAATGTCCATTTTCAGCTTTGTGTTACATGTAGCCACTACTGTTTGGCAGGTTAATTTTTGATACAGTTGTTTATTGTTATCTCCATTTGAACCTATGTCACATTTTGAAAACATTTTGTTTTAATGAAAACCCTCAAAAAATCACACACACACACACACACACACACACACACACACACACACACACACACACACACACACGCACACACCAGAACACTCCCATATAAAATGCGCAAAACTATGTACAACTTCAAATAATATTTACCCTCCTCATAGGAACAATTGTTCCAAATTAATAGCTGTATTAACTAACCTAAAATTAAGGTTATTCATGCACAAGTGCATGTTACACCCTGTGCGCTTACTTAAACTAATTGCTGTCTGTTTTTTCTTATCTCTATTCCCATCCCAGATGTGAAAAACAGCTTGTATGTCTTCAGAAAACATTAACTTTTAGCCTTAAGGAAAAAATGCACTGGTTATTTTTAAAGAAAACTAAATTATACACCATTGTAGAAAGCACATTGAAGTATTAGGTGGAAGGAAAGCTGCTCTTATTCACTTCCAGTAATTTCAAACTTTATTTTACTGAACTGTTTGCCCTTGTACCTTTTAATTTTACATTTCCCTCCTGTAATTAGCTTGTTTCCATGGAAACATAATAAAATGCACAACTGCCACCAGCTGCACTTTTCAACCCACACTAACATTTATTTGTTAAAGGAAATATTCCCATTCACAATGTTTTCTTATTTTTCAAGTCCACATGCATACACAAAAAACTTGTTTTTAGATTAAGCCAATGGCATTAATCCAGACATTCACCTATGTAAAAGTAAGAGAAAATGTCTCAGCTCTACATATATTATAATCAATGTAGTTTTACACCCCAACCCCTACCCCGACAGTCCAATATTACAGCATATTAAATTTAAAATGCTTTTGTCCTGCCTTTATTTTTTTTACTTTCTAATGCTTACATTTTTTTAAAACTCAAAAAGTAAGTATTTTATCTTTATCACATGCAGCAATTTGTAACCTATGTTTGGTACACGCAGTCTGGGACAGTCAAAAGGGAAGAAAAATGTCACTTCCAAATGTGAAATGAAACCACTGAGGAATAAAGTAAAACTATTCTGTTTTAATATAAATGAACAAGCTAAACATTCATCATGTTAAGTGCTTTTTTCCCCAAACCTTGGGACTTCATCAGAACATTGAAATCATTGTTTCAAGTTTCATTTAAATAGTCAAACCATATACCAATAAAATAGTCCAGCAATTAATTAATTAGTTGTCTTAAAGTTATACTGTCCCAAGCCTGTATCAACATTCAAATAAGTGTTAAACCAATATTAAAGAAAATAAAAAAACTTTGTGCACATAACTATTAAAATATGTATAAAATATATGAAATTTAAAAACACTGTATATATTAATAATTTATCCATTCCTTATACTCTCTTTGTATGCTGTTTATACAATCTTTTTCACAATTTGGCTGCTCTCATCTTAAGAACTGTCTGAATAGAAACATGTTAGTTCAAGCCAGGTTTGATAGTAGCATCCAATCTTATTTGCCAGAGAAGTTCCCTATATTCCAATTTATTTTCCCAAAATCTGCCTTTAGTATTGGGTGGAACTGTCTCTGGAATACCAAACTTGAACTTTGTAAAGCCAGTGCAAGTCTTACAACAATCATTGAAAAGACTCACCATTACCCCTTCATTTTAGATACCCTAACTACATACTGCTCACATTTGTTTTACTATAGAGGATACAATTTAATTCATGAAATGTTTAATACAAATACTGTTAAGAACAAAATTATTTTGTTTGCAATTACTTGTTTCTTCTTCTTTTTAGTGTCCTTCCAAACAATAATGATATGAAGTGGGGTATATGCTTTTCAGTCTACCCACATATTTAACAAAATCAACAAAAGTTCAATCTTTCACAGCCACTTTTTCTTATAAAGCAATATTTCACAAACTTCACTACATTCAGTGTTGCTGGTCCTCTTCCTGTTCATGTCTATCTCCCAACATCAGACTCTTGTTCAAGTCCAATGTACTCCCAATTCTTCTAGTCAACCCCTGTGCTTTTTTCTTTCTCTCAAGCATTTTCCTCCTGAACATTGGAAACTATTTCACTGGCAAAGTCTCTACAAGCTTTATTATTAGAAGAATGAGAAGCAGGGTACTGTTCTGTTGGATGGCTCGCCTTTTGTTGGACAGATTTTTGTATTTCTTCCTTAGCCTGTTCTGCATCAAAAAAATGGCTTTTATCTTCCAGAAAAAAATATTCTGAAGACAGCTGGATACAGCAGCTTAAATCTTACACCTGCTTCTTGACATTCCCTGATTGCTGAGATAAATGTGCTTCTCTTCTGCATGGTGTACAGTGAATAATCATTTTCCACAAACAATCTGTTGTCTATAGTTTTTAATACTTCATCCTTCTGCCATGGTTTTGTCAAGATCAACTCTTTCTGCTGATATGATTGCATCTTTAAAATACAGGTCTTGTCTACTTTTTCATTGCCAGGTTTGAGGAATACACTCAGTGTGCCCATCCAATTAACAAATCCTGCAGTGGAACATCAGTCCATTAGCTTGTTGGTGCTTTCACAAAAGTAATACAATCTGTTTCTTCCAGTTTCTCTAGTACAGCAGAAAATAGCAGGATTTCTCTGCATGCTCTGTCCCCTAACCATATCATTTTTTGAAACAGATCTTTTTGAGAAGTCTCATACTCAGCCACCCTTTTCATCCAGCCTTTTTTCAGTTTTATCAGTTTATTTGATAGCTGTTTAAAGCTTCTTCCATTTTTCCAGCCTTTTATTATTTGAGTTGATATACTCCTTCAATGTTTCATTTATTTTAATACGCTCTGAATACTTTTGATTTATTTTTTCCTCCAAATTGCAGGAAGCCATCTCTTGCATCAAAGCTGGTGCTGGAACTTCTTTTTGCTGAACAGCTGCAGGATCCTTTTAAGTCACTGTTTTCTCTTCACCTTTTCAAGTTGATTTTCTTTCAGACCAAGTTTCTTTTTTTGCTGGCATACAGGCAGTGTACTTACTAGTCAGTAGCTAAATTTTACTAAAGCTGGCAGAATTACTAGCCCATATTTCTCATTTATATTTTACACAGGGAGAGGTGAAATTAAGATGTTAATCAGTGTGAAACCATCTTGGAAGTCCTCCATTTTCTTATAGACTCTTGAGGGGTGATCTTTACTGTGGCATTAAAGATCCGGTTGTACTTAATCTCCTGTATAACTGTAAGACTTAACAGATCCACAAACACTATAACCAGGAACCTCTATAAGTGTGTGTGCATATGTATGTGTGTATATGCATGTGTATATACAGTGGATATAAAAAGTTTACACACCCCTGTTAAAATTCCAGGTTTTTGTGATATAAAAATGAGACCACAATAAATCATTTCAAAACTTTTCCCAACTTTAATGTGACCTATAACCTGTACAATTCAATTGGAAAACAAATCTGTTAGGGGAAAACATATAAAAAATAAAAAACATACAATACTCTGGTTGCATAAGTGTGCACACCCTTAATCTAATACTTTGTTGTGTGTGCACACCCTAAAACTACTACTTTGTTGAAGCACCTTTTGATTTAATTACAGCATTCAGTCTTCTTGGGTACACACCTGCCATCAATTAAACAGACTCTGATTAACCCCAAATAAAGTTCAGCTGTCCTAGTAGGATTTTCCTGACATTTACTCAGTTGCATGCTACAACAAAAGCCATGGTTCACAGAGAGCTCACAAAGCATCAAAGGGATCTCACTGTTGAAAGGTATCAGTCAGGAGAAGAGTACAAAAAAATTTCTACAGCATTGGATATACCATGGAACACAGTGAGGACAGTCATCAAAATGTGGAGAAAATATGGGACAGCAATGACGTTGCAAAGAACTGGATGTCCCTCCAAAATTAATGAAAAGACAAGACGAAAGCTGGTCAGGGAGGCTGCCAAGAGACCTACAGCAACACTGAAGGAGCTGCAAGAATTTCTGGCAAGTACGGGATGTGGCAACAATCTCCCGTATCATCCATATGTCTGGACTATGGGGGAGGGTTGCAAGATGGAAGCCTTTTCTTACACAGAAAAACATCCAGGCCCGGCTAAAATTTGCAAAACAATACATCAGGTCTCCCAAAAGCATTTGGGAAAATGTGTTATGGTCTGATCAGACCAAGGTTGAACTTTCTGGCCACAATTCCAAAAGGTACATTTGGTGCAAAAACAACACTTTGCATCACCAAAAGAACACCATTACCATGGTGAAGCATGGTGATAGCAGTATCATGCTTTGAGGTTGCTTTTCTTCAGCTGGAACTGGGACTTTAGTCAAGGTGGAGAGAATTATGAACAGTTCCAAATATCAGTCACTTTTGCCCCAAAACCTTCAGGCATTTGCTAGAAAGATGAAGATGAAGAGGAATTTCACCTTTCAACACGACAATGACCCCAAGCATACATCCACATCAACAAAAGACTGGCTTCACCAGAAGAAAATTAAAGTTTTGGAATGGCTCAGCCAAAGCCCAGACCTAAATCCAATAGAGAATCTGCGGGGTGACCTGAAGAGGGCTGTGCACAAGAGATGCCCTCGCAATCTGAAAGATTTTGAGCACTTTTGCAAGGAAGAGTGGACACATATTGCCAAGTCAAGATGCTGATAGACTCCTACCCAAGAAGACTGAATGCTGTAATTAAGTCAAAAGGTGCTTCAACAAAGTATTAGTTTCAGGGTGTGCACACACAACAAAGCACTGAACCAAGAAACACACCACAGTAAGTCAAACTATTCCTCCTACAACACCCCTAAATATACCAACTCTGGGATCACACTACAGTGGGGAAGAAGGGCAAATTTCCCCATGCTGGCCAAGTGCATAGGTTCCCTGTTAAAATGTTTGGTAGTGTGATCGTTCGGTAAATTAACAGTTTGGTGCTGTCATCTCAGTAAATTCAATTTTGGGTAAGTAGTCTTTTGATTATTTGAAGTAGACCCATATATGTATATATATATATATATATATATATATATATATATATATATATATATATATATAGTTACACTTCAAAACATCTAAAATTCATAACATCTAAATTCAAAACATCGAGACCACTGCATCTAAAACCCAGAACATCTAAAACTCATAACATCAAAACTTTGCATCACAACATGGAATACTACAAATCACATAAAAATAACATCCCCTCCACCTATAACAATATAACAAGCACACTTTTTACTACGTTTCTGCAGGGGGGGCATGCCCCCCCATTAAATTAAATATACCAACTCCGAGCTCGCACTATAGTGGAAAAACGCTAATCTAAAAAGGAAAGCGACGACAACTGCAGGTAGAAGAAGATCCTCCAAGTTTATTAACACACAGAAGCACGAAATAATCCACAGAATGAACTTCATCAGATAAAATCACCTTTAGACTTTTTAAGAACACATAACACATGAAGCATAATAAATCACCACTCTAACTACAATTCATTAAAGAATGGGAAGCACGCTAATCTCTTAACCCCACTGTATCATGATAACCATAAAGAATGTACACATAATATCTATATCATAGGTTTAGGTTCATAGGTTCATAGGCTGGTACTAGGCTATCGGCCCTAGGGCCTATGCAAGCCTAGCCATAACAATTCCCTGGATATTTTTTCCCACAATATTTACTTCTCCAGGCCCCTGTCTAGCAGGGTGACTGACATGATCCCCAGGGTGAATTTCTTATCTCCCATCCAATCATCAAGGTTCGTTTTGAAGAGGGCCAAAGAGGCGCTCTGCTTGATATGTATGGGCAGTCTATTCCAGAGTATGGGGAGTCTCTGGGTCAGGAACCTATCCCTCCAGCATGTTTTGTTCATTGTGATGACAAGGTTTAGATCCCTGGAGCGTGTGGCTCTGAGGGATTGGGATTTCTTTAAGTGGAGCATGTCCAACAGCTCAGGGTTTGACATGGCCTTGTATGTTAAGCAGAGATCACTCTGAGTAGACGATATGCCAC